>NC_133931.1:69991954-70283367 GCF_031877795.1 Strix aluco | reverse complement strand
CTAAATCATCTTGCAAAATGGATTCTTTCAGTGGAAAAAGGGGGAAAAAAAGGCTTTTTGAAATTATTTTAATAGAAATATGGGACCTCTGCGTAGTGCTTCTTTTGATGAGGTCTTGCTTTGCATGGCTGGTAATAAAACCAAGCAATCTACCCATTATGAGATTGGAAATGTTTCATTTGTGATCACAAATGGATTTTTTTTTTTAGATTGACATAAGCACGTTCTTTTTTGTTCCTCTCATTCTTTCTTTTCCTTCCCCTTTCCTTTCCTTTCCTTCCCCTTTCCTTTCCTTTCCTTTCCTTTCCTTTCCTTTCCTTTCCTTTCCTTTCCTTTCCTTTCCTTTCCTTTCCTTTCCTTTCCTTTCCTTTCCTTTCCTTTCCTTTCCTTTCCTTTCCTTTCCTTTCCTTTCCTTTCCTTTCCTTTCCTTTCCTTTCCTTTCCTTTCCTTTCCTTTCCTTTCCTTTCCTTTCCTTTCCTTTCCTTTCCTTTCCTTTCCTCTTAGTTTTTTCTCATTTGTTTTCCACGTTTCTTATCTTTCCTCTTTCTCTTTCTTTTCTTTCTTTCTTTCTTTCTTTCTTTCTTTCTTTCTTTCTTTCTTTCTTTCTTTCTTTCTTTCTTTCTTTCTCTTTCTTTCTTTCTTTCTTTCTTTCTTTCTTTCTTTCTTTCTTTCTTTCTTTCTTTCTTTCATGTTTCTTATCTTTCCTCTTTCTCTTTCTTTTCTTTCTTTCTTTCTTTCTTTCTTTCTTTCTTTCTTTCTTTCTTTCTTTCTTTCTTTCTTTCTCTTTCTTTCTTTCTTTCTTTCTTTCTTTCTTTCTTTCTTTCTTTCTTTCTTTCTTTCTTTCTTTCTTCTTCTTTTTCTTACTTTTTACTTTTACTTTTTACTTTTTACTTTAATTTTCTTTTTTCTTTCTTTTTCATTTCTTTTTTTTGTGATAAGAGAGTTAGCATGTGATAGGGTGCCCTCTGCTTTCCATGCCTGTATTTTCCATACAAAGTACAATTATGTTTTAAATTACAAGCTGGATATATCTACAACTTAAAAATACATAACTGGAAGAAAGGCTTCACATAAAGGATTACAAATTTCCTCCTAGTGCTTCAATTAAAATCCTTTTCATCATGAGAAAGTGGTTACCATCAGACAAAAAAGAAACAAGGCAAAAAATGGATTAGAGAAGAAACCTTTTATGATAGAGATGGAACTGAAATACTCAATACCTCTATATATCTTAATAAAGACTAGACAGGAAGATCAAAGAAAAATCATTGTATAAATAACCCATCATAAAATGCTCTTATTTAGAGGAAGGGAATTAACAGAGTGGGGTGGGATTTATTTGTTTGGTTTTCATTCTTTTTTATTTCACGATTTAATGCACAGCAGAATATCTCCCATTATACTAAATATTTGCACCTCTGTTGGTACACCAGTCATATACAGTTTATTTTAAATTAAAATATCATCACAGTCTTTGAACAAATATCAATATCATTATCTTTGTCAGTGATTCCTTTTCTGCCTAAAATTGTAATGACACTTGTTTACTTATGTTAAACCTCCACTTGTGGAAAATTAGTGAATTTGTTGTGATATATAAACTGAAAAGCAAGAGAGCTTTTTGTTAAACGGACAAAACCGTCTCCTGGGACAACAGGGACAAAACTCTCTCTTATTTCTCAGCATTCAAGTAAATATCTACTAGTGACTGTTCTATAGATGGCACTCATGCCTCTAAGCAAGAAGCACAGATCCAAGTTCAGGTGAGTAATATTAAAAACAAATACTTTGATCTGAAGAAAACTTCCTAAAACATTGACAATTTTTTGAGAAATAACAAAATGTTTTTTCCTCTTATTTATAGATTTGGCATCTGAGACTGCAAAATAGCAAAAAAAGATATCTCTGATCTAGAAGAAGTGGTTTGCAGTAAACTACTTTCTTGTGCCTTTGCTTGAGGGAGTTATGTATGCTGTAAGTTCTCCTGTGATTTTCTGGAATAAGGAGAGGGAAGGGTTGAAAGCAGTCATTGTTTTAGTTAGAGAAGGTGCAATTAAGACATGTAATATAACAGAATTTTCTGCAATTTCTGCAAGTTAGTCAAATTCTTTTTAGGAGTGCTCTCTTGCAGGAATGTTGTTCAGCTTGGTACCAATGTAACTGCAACTTCCTAAATGTTCCTAAAAAATGCAGTACATGTAACTTTTACAAGACAGAAGTTTAAACCAAAATACAAAACATGCACTTAAGAGTTTAGCAAAACCTGAAAACTCTTTTTAAACTGTTAGCAGATAGAACTTAGGAACCTGAAATTAAAAAAAGCTGCCCAGCAAGAATCTGTCATCTCTAACTGTAACAACATCTTTGGCTGAGTCTTGACTGAACTGGTTATCAGTATAATTAAATATCTAAAAGTAAGTAGCATCCTGATTAATGAGGAAGACATTCAATTTTCTGAATAGGCTGATCTGCAAATCCAGAAAATCAGAAATGCTCTTCAGACTATTCCAACTTGAACTCCAAACTCTTAATTGCTACACCCCAGTACAAAGGGATCAAAATTCATATATCTCAAATATCCTGGCACAGTCCCTGTAGAAATAAGTCTGTCTTGGGTCTCCACTTAAGTGATGAAGCTGGAAGAGGCCTCTGTGAAGATGTACCCTTGGGTCTTAGGGTACTTGGTGTCATTTAGCTGTTTCAAACATGATCATGAGGGGTAGAGATCCTCCCTGACAGAAGCATTATCAGGGGTCTGCATGTAATATAACAAGCATTTAAGAATCTGTGTTGTTCCCATCACTTCATGTGGTGTAAACTTAGATCTGAGAAAGAGAATTGCTTTCTGCAACATAAAGGGGAAAAGGTAAGTCTACTATTCCCACTGACTTCAAAAGAAAGTAGGCTTCATTCACCAACCTTGAATTAGGCCCATAAATATAAAATAAAATATGCTTAAGGAGGACAAAGTGAACCGAAAAGATTAAAGGATTAACACTGACAGTTGCAAACCCCACAAAGGCGTCAAAAGCCACTCTCATTGTTCTGTCCCTGGCAGTAACTGTAGCAGATGCTGAGGAAATGAATGAGAAACCAAAGTACAGCTTGCTCTTTCATTCAGAATGGCCTCTTTCCTTGTGAGGATCAGTGGGTCAGGGGCTTCCTGAGACAGAATTTGCAGCAATGATGTGTCCTTTTGTTTTTGAAGCCATATATACCTTTGGCATCTGCAACATGCAGTGGTAGTGAATTCTGTGAATTATTCTGTATATTATTTTATACAAAATAACTATGTGGTTTTTTGAAATGAATGTTCTCTTTTTGCATGTGAGACTTCTCTCTGATTCTTATATTGGGAGCCCCCTAGATCTTCTGTTCTATTAGAAGTAGTAAACGGCTTTTCTCCACTCATATTATTGGCATCTCTGATTATTTTATATATCCACTCACTTTCTGTCAGTTTGTTTTTGGGTATTTTCATACTGTAGAATCCAAGAATATTCAATCCCATCCCATATAGGATCCTGGATCTTTGATCATCCTTATCTGTACTGGCCTTTGTTCTGTTATATAATTATTCAGATTGAGTGTCCAACATTGTGATCAATGTCAAAGATACAAGTTCTTTGTGGTTTTATGTATAATGCAGTTGTGTAATGCTTTTTGTTTTGTTCTCTATGCTTTTCCAAATAATTCCTTATATTCTACTTGTCTTTTTGGTGTCACTGAACACTGAGTTGTTGTTTCCAATGAATGGTCCACAGAGACTCCAAGATTACTCTTCTACATTGAAATATCTAATTGAAAGCCCACAGCTGTATATATGTATGGGTAGAGTAATACTCCTCACTATGTATTATTTTACATTTCTCAAGACTGATTTTCATCTGTCATTTTAATTCTTCATCACTTTGTATTGCTAACACTTTCTCCAGATCCTCAACCAGCGATAGTTTTGAGTATCCTGAACAATACTGTTTTACTAGTAAACTTTTCCACTTCATTTATAAGGCTATTGAAAGAATTTCTATATTCAGGCAGGATAGAAGGAAACTGATGTTGTAAGATGTGGCAAATACATAGACACATGTTGAAAATACTATCAGAAGGACATGGTAAATGCCTCCCGCAGATCTACAATGTTACCATTTGCAAGCATCCATTCGTGTTATGTTGGCACTTACTCAGCCTTTCTGAGGCTCTCATAGGTGATTTTCCAGTTCTTCCTACTGGTTAGGTCCATGTGTTGTTACAGGATTATTTTTACAAAAAAAACCTATGCAGTGGAGAAAAAATAAAAGCATTTCTTACTTCTACAGGTGCTTATGCTAAATCTTATTTCTTTCACGGGAAGAAAAAATAATACTCCATGGAGAAGCCAGAAATCAATACAAGAATTTGCCACCAAGTAGAGGTGAATTTTCTAGGAAGTAAAAACGAATCTGTTGGACTGTTGGAATGACCATGGCAGACTCTGAAGTTTGGATGGCAAAAGTATTTCATGGTCATCTCAGAAAATTTTCCGATTATGGTGTTTGCCCTTCCCTGGGATAGAGACTGAGCTTTGGCTAGTGTCAATGGTATAGTATTCACAGGTACATACAGTGAGGTGACCATAGAATATGTTGCACAAATGACTGTATCTTGCATCATTCACTAGTTCTTCTAGAAATATATTAGGATGCACCACTCAGTAGCCCTCAGAGGGAGCAAAGAGGTGCAAGGAGAGAGAGGGAAGGAACCATGCTACTAAACTGTGAATAGATGTCAAAACTTGCTGAGTTCCAGCTCAGAGTTTTAAAAACTATATCCTTATATAGGATCCAGTGAAAAGACATGTACTATTTTAAAGAGACTGGAGTGGAAAAAGTGTTATCTGAGATTATCTGAGGCAGAAGTTTTATAGAGAAATTAATGGGCATAGTATCAGGAAAATATTGTGTTAGCTGTTCCAATGTATCCCTGGTTTTGTCCTTCTACTGTAAGATTTCAGCTAGCTGAGGGTTTCTCATATATTGCTGACACCACATATTCAGAAATTAAGTATGACACCTGAGAAGCTGAAATCGCTTCAAGTGCTATGAACTGTCTGTTTCTTTTCTTTTACTCAGCTTCTGGAGGTTTTTGAAGCTATGCGATTATTTCACGTTCAAAACTTAGCCCTAAATACAGACACAAAGTACAGCCTCATTGATCTCTGGATGCTGGAGGACTTTGGTTATTCTCTTTTGTTCCAGGAGTGAGAGAATCTGTCAGCTCTCTACACAGAAAGTCAGAAATGAAGAATTTTACTACTTCCCTGATTTTACTTCCTTTAACTTCCTGAATTCTACAGTTCAGTGACTCTGGATCCTTTCTGTTGATGACACCTGCCAAGGGCTGTGTAACTGTAGACATGAAGGGTCATAGTCAATAAAACCTTCTTGAGCCATGGTGGGGGCAGGACAGGGAAACTGTGCCAAACCTTATGGTACATAGGTATATATACCAGAGAGAACAGGTATACCAGGGTGCATAGGGTGGTAGTAGGTGCTTCAGATCACTGGAACAGATGCAACTATTTGGTAAAACTGCAACACGGACATTAATAAGCAGTAGAAAAGGCTTGATTGTTACTGTTAGATGTGTTAATTTAAACACATGCTGGGAGTGTCAGGGCCACTTGCTATGGTTTGCAACAATCTGGGAAGCAAACACCATCTTTGCCTTTCCTGGTCTATGTCAGTGCTCCTTCCTGTCTAGGTCTAGTTTAACTGTTAGCAACCTTCACATGGCATAGCTGAAGTTGGGCTCTACACTAGTATAGCTACAAGCTGTAAGGGAAACTCCAGCTCTTGCAAACAGATAACCCAAATGAGTGACACGCTGTGTTAGGCTATAAGCAGGCATAAAAGACCTGTATGTAGGCTAACTTTACATGAAATTTGCATTACTTGGTAATTTTAAACTTCTTTTCCTTGTCCCTTATCTATCTCCTCCCTTTCCTTACTGCCTACACAGGGTCATTTCATCTCCTGCACTTCAGAAGTCTAATGCTTTCCCTCCCTATCACATGATGATTGAGGAACTCCCTGGGAGCTCTAAGACCATTCTGGATTTGACCACGCTTGAGCCAGAATTTAACTTGTGGCAGCCTTAATTCAACTTTCAAAAGTTAAAAGTATGTCCCATGAGCTCCTTTCCCCATCCCTTTTTTCCTAGATCTTCTTGTCTGACAGCAGTCTAAAGGGGGGGGGGGGGGGGGTGGTGTGTGTGTGGAAATCATAGTCTGGAGACTCAGTCCATACTGAAATACAACCTTAAGGAAAAAATATCAAAAACCAGAATTTGGAGAGTTAGCAATGCTGTCACAGTGTTTGCTTGCTCATAAAGGCAATTACACATGAATTGTGTAAGCATTTATAACACTTCTTTCTGGAGTGAAATGTTCATCAAGTATTTTCAGCAAAGGCAAATATTTTCTGTACTACTGCTTCATGTTTCACAGCACAAGTTAATGAGTTGGCTGGCACTTTGATGTTCAATGTGTTAGGCTTCATTGTAGTTCAGAATCTCAGTCCCTGATCATTTATGTCATTTTGTGAATTTATCAAAAGACAGGTCTTGTGAGACCTGCTCATGGGCTTCCTCCCCACACTTGTCTCCTCCCCCCAGTATGTTTTAGACTGTCTATGCTGCAGTTGCTGTAGTGCAGTGAAGTGTAGCAACACCTGAGCAAACTTAAATTAGGCCTAGTTGTCCCAGGTACAATGTAAGCTCATTTACCACTCTGAGGAGGGAGTGCTGAGCTGTACCAGGACTGGAGGAGTGATGCTGGTACCTGAGCTCGCTCCTTCCCAGCTCACTTAGATGTAAGAACAATCAGCCAGTCATGCTTTCATCTGCGGTGCAGCCAGATTCCCCTCTGTCCTATACTAAAATGAATTAACTTCTGATGGGATACTGAGTGATGAGGATGACAGGGAGTCACAGAGGGTCATATTTTTCTGCTATGTCTAATGCTAGATGAACAGTACTGCAATGTTATGAAGATGGTATTGTATTCTAAACATGTTTTTCTTGATTTCTTAAATTCCTCCTAGAGCTTTTTATCGATAGATTTTGCAGCCCTGTTGATTCTGCCTTGTCCCATTTATACATTTAAATCTACTGTTCACAAATTCTTCAGTCTCAAGTACTAGTCTTTGTGATATGAAATTCATTTTGCCACATAAGACTCCTCAGATTTACTCTTACTGTGTCAGCAGTGTGTCCCACCAGAATATAGCTGGACAGTTCCTCACTATTCTGCTCAAGGTAAGTATTCTGAAATTTTATTACTTTTAATGTGAAAACTGGATTCGTGAAAATTTGCATTCAGAAATTCTGCTTCCATTGACTCATGAATGTTACAGTTTGAATGGCTCTAGTATCCACTCTCAGCAATTGGCCACTTATTGGAAATGGGGTTTTTTTGTCACGCATCTGGTGAGGTACATCACTGGAAAAAAAAGTACACATATGGATCCCAATATATAGAAAAAAATGAAAGTTTAGAGTACATT
Source organism: Strix aluco (assembly GCF_031877795.1). Lineage (NCBI taxonomy): Eukaryota > Metazoa > Chordata > Aves > Strigiformes > Strigidae > Strix > Strix aluco. The sequence goes on along the minus strand of NC_133931.1, from coordinate 70,275,823 downwards.
TCTGTTCATTTTTTTCCATCATAGACAAAACAAATTTTTTTCAGCTATTTCCTTTTTTTCCAGGGGGGAAAAAAGTAAATATTTTCAGTGTAAAGGCAGGCAGTTACAGAAAATCAAGCTTCAGCCCCAACCCTGAGTACATACTTGGGCAGATAACCAAAACAGAGAACATTCCAAACACAGCTGCTTGACTTCCAAGTGAATCATGCTATTTGCATTGGGAAAATGAACCCCTTTTTTTTCACTATTTTGCTGTATACTGAATTGAGATGACTAGCTTTTCTCTCTGTTTCTAGTAGTGAGCACTATTGTCTGAGGTAGATAGAAAATATTGAAGCAGATCTTTTGATAAAATGCTGAGTGCTATACTGCATGAACTGAAAAGTGAAAGCTTCTTTCATTTTAAGAAATACGCATAGAATATAGGTAAGAATTACAATCGGTCTAAATTTCCTTTCCCTTTACTAAAATTTTAGTATTTTATCTTCTAATATGAAAATGAATGTGTCCAGTCTCAAAGGTGAAAGACAATCGTGCTTCAAGTTTCTGCAATTTCCTCTTGGCCTGAGTTCCATATTTTTGTCTTGACAATGTCTCCGTAACTTACAGATTTTATACATAAAGGTCTGTGGAGAATGGTGTGAAAACAGGTTTACGGATTAGAGAGTTGGTGGCAGCCTTTGGACAGGTGAAAATTATTAAAAAGGGCTGATGAATTGCACAGTGAGTTTTTGTTGCCAGATCATTCTCAAATCAGTAATGAAGTTACAGACTAATTAAGTTAATCCCTTTTCTTTCCACCTGAATGACTGGAGCACAGAATCAGAGCAGCTTGACATGCAGGTTTTTTTAGAAAGTGACCCTCCACTGTGGATCATCCTTTTACTCTCTGGCATGTCTTTGACGTTGCTCTTGTGCTCTTAGTGCTGGTACAGAAAATGGCAAAATCTCCATGTCCCTCCAGCCCAGTCTTTGTAGAACTCCAGTCTGACATTAGATATAACGACAGGTGCAGAAAGCTGTTTTGATTAGTGTCAAAAAAGTCTGTTTTCAAGACTTCTCTTATATGTGTAAGAGATTAGGGGAGGAAAGCACATTGAAACGGAAAAGCGAACATGGAAAACAAGAATTAAACAAATATTTGATCCCATAAAAATTTAAACCAGCATAACTAATATTTAGGGGAATATTTACATATTAGGAAGAAAAAAAACCAAAATCTCAAAAAGCATCCATTTAAATACCATCCTTTCAAGAGGTTAGATCAGCATATGCTGACAAGAGGCTTGTGTTGTGGTTTTTGTAGTACTCTTAGCCTAATTAACAAATGCATTACTGGCACAAGTGAGCCTGGAACAATTGCCAGTCAGAACACTCAGAGACAACCCACCAGGGAACACTGGATAGCAATAAAAAGCCATGGCTGCTTATTTTTAATTCTTTGGAGGGCCAATTCAAACAGCAAATGTAATTACAATTCTGTAAATAGAACACCCGAAAGCACTCCTTCTGGCATTAGTATGCATATCTTTGATATTTGTTTAACAAATGATCAAGTAGCCCTTTCTCTATGTTGCTTCTTAGTTAAGGGGTTTGCAAATTTGAAAAGCAATGTTGAAAATACCATATAGCTGTGTAGGCTTTCATTTTCAAATGCATTGAAAAATCACTGATTTGGCTAGTGAAAGAGCCTGAATTGTACTTCAGGTACAATAAGTGGAAGAGGAAGGTTTGCAAATACCTTTTGTGTTGGTATTCCTTTATTGGAAGACCAGACACTGATTATGTTGGAGCATGATAAAGCCAAAATTTTTTCAAAGGGAAATGATAGCATTTGAACATCTAAATGCTAAACCAAATGATCTGTGATTCTGCTCTACTTTCACTTAACACAAAAACAAGAGTCAAAATAGAAAGAAGAAAACTTTACTGTCCTTCAGATGTGGCATACTTTCCCATTACCTGACATACTGAGTGTCTCAGCAGGATGTTATCCTACTTTGTAGCATTTTGTGCAGCAGGAAGGCTTGCTGTGGTAGGTTAATTCAGAGAAAGAGCGAAAGTGGCTAAGGCACAGCAAGATGTGATCATAAATTAATAATGTTCAATGGACTGTGACAGAGAGCTGCTATTGGTGTTTCAGGTCAGGATAATCCCTAGACTCAGTTTAATTTCAAAAATGGCAGCCATATATTTCATGTGCAAGTAGAAGAACACAGAAGTCTTGCGGGGGATAGAAAGCTCTTAGAGAGATGAAGGCAAGTACCAGAGGGAGAAAAAGGTAAAAAAGAATAATAATAAGGCCAAAGCAAGGTAAACTATCCTACCATCTGTACATCAGTACTTGATAAACGTAGTAACATTGACAGCATGGTTCCTGTATTAAAGATTCATATGATCAAAAATCTCAAATTCTTGCTAAGGTATTCCTAGTTTTCTTCTGACTTTGAGAGTTAATTGACAGCTTTTTTCCATAGCCAAATAGGTAGGCAAGGATCGGTATCAGCTGTCATTAAGATGTGAGAAAGGGAAAAACATCTTTAAAAGTTCTTTCTGTGCCCTCTCCAATCTCCCTCCCTGCCCCAGTTTCATAGTTTTTGTTGTTTTTTAAGAAACAGAAGCCACCCGTTTGGCTACCAAAACCCATATTTATCAACTCTTTTAATTTCTTTATTGTTCAACAGCCAGTGCTTGACACTGACTTTAAAAGACACTGCTACATTCTCAACAGTTAAAATCATACCAAGTTATTTGTGCAGCAGGCACAAATATTTCCCTTGTGTTCCTAGTATTTTTAAAATTTTACTGCTGTAATGTATTTATTTTTCTGAATTTACAATGGTCAGAGAGGAAAGCTCTGTAATTTGTCTGCTTCCAGTTTGCTTTAAAAGCACCTGTTCATTCAAAGTGGTGTGGTGGGGCAGGAGGGAAGCTGGCTGCTTGTTAATCCTAGCTGGTGTGCTTCACCTCTGCCCAAGCCTTCACAGGAGGAGGAAGGAATGCTCTTTCATGACAAGAAACAGTCTGCTCTGTCAGGGATGCTTGGCAACTCAGTGTGGGGCAAGGCGAGAGGGTGGCATCACGGGATACTTGGTTTTGTTACTCAGCAAGCTAGTTTCAGAGCATGCACTTCCTTAGCCACTACCCTGTGGCCATGCTGTGTATACAATGGCTCTGTTCAATTTTTTTGTGTTGCAAATCAACACACACCAAAGTGATGCAAGTTAAAAATAACCTTTAAAAAGGTTATTTGTAAGTCAGATCATTTCAGAGAGCTGATTTACAGTTCAGCCTCCAAAATTGTTGTCCGGGCACTGCTGAATGGGCAGTGAACTAGTGTGTGAAAACAACTGCTTGGGAAAAAGAGCCTTTTAATTTGGCTTTGCAGCCAAAGTCAATATATCTTGTACTCATGTCCTGAGACAGACAGCAAACAGGGTGCTTGCAGCATGAAAACCAACAGGGAGACCTCTGAAAGGAACAGGAGTCCTGGCTGCAGCAAAGACCAAACTCCTAACCCAAAGGCTTAAAGGTGATGGACAGCAAGAGGCTTCCCTAGGGACTGTGTGGGACTGTTGTAGCTGAAGAAGCCAACAAAAAGACCAGAGGAAAAAGTCAATTCTCAGAAAGACAGTGCACAGACTTATTTTTCTAAACCTTCATTTCACCTGGTTTGCTTTTTCCCAGCAGATCTGCATGTCTCCTGTCAGAGGTTATCCCCTTGTTCTATTTTTATTGCTGATAGGCTCAAGCTTTGGAGGCTTGTAGTACACCCATGGTGGGGGGAGTGGGGGGGCAGATTGCACCTCTTCATTGTGATCAGCATGGGATCTCCTCACAGGGGAAGGCTGAAAGTGAAGAGAACATTTAGTCTGCAGCAAAAGCTAACCATGACAAAAGGAGGAAGTTTGTCTTCTTCTCAAGTAGGTAGGTGGTGTTAGGGAGGAACAGGACCTTTGTGGTGGAGAGGCCAGTAACTGGCTGAGCTTACTCCAGAAAATTAATTAATACAGCTGTAGCAGGGCAGCACTTAGTCTACAAAGTATTACTTTCAGTTGTAAAGCTAACACAGCAAGATGCTTACTTTAAGGCTGAGCATCAGAGACAAGCCCCAGTACCCACCTCCCAGGGCCAGAAGTTTTAAAGTTAGGGGGAGTGATATCAAGAGCATCTAATCCCTTTCCTAACTTTTGAATCTTGTCTTTAAGCTCCAGTGAAAACTATGTATTCCCCAACTTGTCTTGCCTGTAGAGCTGAAGCTGCTATGTGGTATGATTGTGTTGTCTTCTGAGTTTGTGTCACAGTTGGAAATGGAGGTGGTGGTCAGAGATTGTCAATCAACTGACCAGTGGTGAAAGTTGTCACACAGTGTGTGAAAGATGGTGACTTGATTTGGTCTTGAAAACATTTGAGCCTACTTGTTCCAGCTCTCATATGAATGATTTAAGTACCCTGTAGGAGATATTCTGGAGGTTCAATTTGTTTGTTTTAATATTTCCCATCTGTTCCATATTGCATAAAGTGATAAATCCTTATTGACTGTAATTCTACAGAGCAGTGGGTACAGCAGATAACATGGTTCTAACTCCTGCTTCAGTCATTGATGTATAATGTTTTCACTGAAGAGTGGATGTGTAATAACTAAGTGCCTCCACTCCACATTCACTCAGACATTGCCATTTATATCAGGAGTTTACACAATCCAGGGGTTTGTTTAGATCTGACCATAGCACAAAGTAAAGTAAGCAATAGGAGTTATAAGAGCTAGATCTAGGTTTTGTCAGAATGCAGAGTAGGAAAACTAAAATCTGATAGTAACGACATATAGGAATGTAGACTAGATGGGCAAAAAAAGAGTAAGAAACTACAAAAGAGTTATAAAAAAATATCTCCCTCTGCCTATCTTTGGTCTGATTCTGGCATTTCAATGGAGTAGTAAATTGCAACCAATTCTGTGCAGTTTCCTCTAATCCTTATGGAAAGTCTTCCTTATCCCTCCATCCCTTATGTCTAGGTATGTGTCAGATGCTTTCTTTCTTTTTCTGTACATCTCCCTTAACCTCTTAAAAATTCTTTTCTTTACTTACACTTTCAGAAGTTTCCTCTTACCCAGAACAACTGCAAATAGGCAGCTTTCCCCTATTCTGCACAACCATGGCCTTTCAAAGTTGCTGAAGGGAAAATCTAGTGAGCAGCAAACAAGTAAACCAGTTACCCTGTCTCCTTGTTTCTGATTTCCTTTGCTATTGCAGTCAGTATCTTTTCAGACAGTAAAACTACTTTTTCCCTGACATGCGATCTGGTCACAGGCCTTGTTAATAATTTTACCCTAACCTGATTTACTGGGATCTGGTTCTCTGAATCTCTTCTGTTTATCACAGTCACCACAGAAGTAGTGTAAGACCAAAGTGTTCTGTCCTGTTTGTCCTTTTCTAGCAGCGCTATGAATGTTAGAAGGCCTTAGACCTGCTTCTGCTTCCCATGGCCCAGATGGATGCTTTGATGCCACAGAGCTCACCACAAACTGCAAAAGCCAGCTGAGAAACAGCTGGCCCTAAGCTTGGTGATACTGGTGTCTGAACTACCTCCTTCATGGCCAGGTTGTTGGTGTAGATTTGGAAGCTCAGTCATGCTCAGATTTTCCATGCGGTTCCATGTTTAATTGTATAGGATCAATATTTTCTATCAATTTCCCAGAGTTTTGTTTTAGGACTTTTTCTCTCTTCTCTAGCAGATACATATTAAAAGTTTTATCTAGTTTGGAAGGCTTACCATTTTAAGAAAAAATTTCCAGAATTCCAACCAGGGATTTCTCTTGAACTAGAGTTTATGAAAAACAAGACAGAGCTTAGCTTTTAGGTCCTTTTTTAACATTTGATGACTGAATATGGAAAAGTTTTCATTATTTCTGCTAAAATAAAGTATAAAATAACTATAAGTTTTAAAGATTAATTATAAAGCCTTGGTAAATACTCAGATAAACATTCAATTTCATATGAAAGATATGTTATCTGAGGAATAATATGCAATATTCAAAAGCTGATTGTGCATTTAATTAATCAAAATGTAAATTAAGAGTAAATAGAAGAACATATATATTAAGACAGAATTCTGCTCACTTTCATTTTTCCACTAATTCCTATTTTATACAAAGCACACACTTATGTTTTTAGATGTTTGTGAACAATTCATAGATTCACAGCACAGTATTTTATGCTGACCTTTTAATTTATTTTTTTTTCTCTGAGGAGAAATGTGACAAGTATGTGATGTCAGGTAATAAACCTGTTTTTACAGAGCAGCAGCCTAATATGCAGATGTGACACTTTCGACACTTTTTCTTAGAATTAGCTGTAAGCTTTTCTTTATATGGGCTTAGTGAAAGATTGCTTACTTTCTTTTAGATATTATTCTACCAGTTTAGAATTTGGGTTCTTGGGATGACATAAGCTGGAGTTAAAATAAACTGCTTCAAACACTTAGGGATATGGTGTAGTTGGGAACTGTCAGTGCTAGGTTAACGGTTGGACTAGATGATCTTCAAGGTCCTTTCCAACCTAGATGATTCTGTGATTCTGTGATTATGTGAAACATGGTTCTTTGGGTTCCCCAGGAAGCACAAAAACCCCAGACTTCTGAGCAAGTCTGCATGGCTTCTTTTTGGAGACAATGGCCTGATATACTTTGGTTTTAACCTTTGGAATTAAAATGTAAAACCATAACCAACAGAAAAAAACATGGTTTCTCATCCCTAAGATTTTGTTCCTTGCTTCACTGTGGACATTTTCACCTGTGAAGTTTTGTGTCCAATGTTCTAGCAAATGTTTTCCCCCTGAAAAATATTAAATACTTTAGTTGTGTGCAGACATTGAAAATATCTAACTATCTTTGTCTCTCTGAGTCCAGCAGAATTGAATCTATGTTATTTTTTATTTATTTCCTAATTTCAAATTTGACATTGTCTATATACATTTGGAGAAGAAGGAAGCTTAATTATCCTTCACAGAGAAGACAACCTACACATCTGGAGGAAGGGGAAAAAAGACTTAGGAGGTGCATCCCTCATTGGAGAGATGCCACAGCAATACAAAAGGATTTAAGCAGCATGCTGCCTGAATTTAACTGGTGTGATATAGCCACAAAAGCTTTGGGTTTGGGAATGACTGGCTGTATTCATTTATGAGGATATTCCTCTACTGCAAGAAAAGGCAACCATGTAAAAGAGTTGCTCTTCTTGCACAGAAGCTCTTTCAGTGCAAAAGAGTTCTTTGTAGCTGTGGTTCCACAACACTCAGGTGTAGGGTAGGATGTAGCGAACTTCACCTGCATAGTATTGCTGACAAAGCATGGAAAAGAAGCTCTTGGGACTGGGGGTTGGCCCTGGCCTGCAGTGGTGTCTGGGCACCTCTAGCTATCATCAACAGGGGTGGAGCTGCCTGTGGCTGCACTGGGGCCGAGCTGGCACTGAGCCCCTTCAGCCAGGCCCTGTGAGGAACGGAATGTTTTAGAGTGGACATGACCAAAAGAATGCAGGCACCTGTTTAAAATGCTAAGACCAGAAAGGAGGGATGTTGTGGTCAAGGGTGCTAATTACTCCCAGGTTATCCTCCAGGAGAGCTGCATGTTAGCTCACAGCAGAGGTGCACAGGGGGAGCATCACACAAACCCCTGAAGGCTGGAGCTGTTCATTTGTCACGTTTCTGGCTGGAGTAGCCATAGGTTTGTTCCTGCACATCAGGAGGCAAGGAGGGATGTAAACAGAAGGCTGGTAACCACCAGGGACCAGCCTCCTCTCTTCCTCTTTCCTTCAGGGATGGCTCATTGTCTCCCATTAAGGACGATGCTGTCCATACTGCTGTCGTTGGGGCTTATACATATTTGTGAAAGTTTACCCAGCTAATTTAATCAGACACATATAGCCTCTGTGGAAAACAAGGACTGAGTTTTTTGGGTTTTGTTTAATGATTCTCTCACACACTTCTGTGCATCCTTAAATGTGTCACAGTAAGTGATCTGATTTTCAAAGTACTCAACACATCCTCAGGTTAATGACCACGACTATCTTTGAATTAGTTGTGTTGCAGAAGGCAAGGTATTTTTCCCATTGTTTTTTGTTTAAAACAATGAAAAACATCAGTTGGTTCTGGCAACAATTGCAAGACTGTTTCAGAAATAGTGATTTTTAATGATTTTTTCACATCTCATTTTTCAGTTTTCTGAGTGTTTGAGTTTTTGAGCTTTTTTAAGTCTTCCCTTCCATCCTTTTTATTATTTTTTTTTCTACACAAAAGGTGTGATTTGTCTCATCATCTCATAGCTAGAATATCCTGGTATTCCCTATAGTATCCCTTAACTATGGGATAATAAATATCATGGGATATCAAGAAATGGCAAAACGGAAGCTTTCTTTTTCCTCTGGACTATGTTGACCCTGCATAGGTTCACTCTCATGAATGGCAGAGGGTTTGAAAAAATTAGAAGATTCATATAAACAGACATTTTCTTTTTCTCTTCTACATTTCTTTCCATGTTTCTCTAAGCATTCTCCACAAGTATCTGATAAGAAAAAGATCTCCTTTCCTACACTGAAGTAGAATATTTAAGAAAGATGAGAGGAAGTAGTTGGTGCTTGAAACATCTGACTTGATTGCGCTCTAAAGCACAAAATTACATATAGTTATGAGAAGTGAAGAAACACTGTTGATAGCAGAGTACAGAATCAGTGTGCCCAGTGGTGGTAACCTCACAAGCCACATGGAGCAGGTAAAGAGGGAAATGTTCACTGTCTCCTGTTGAAGATTTGGAAAGTATCAAACAAACAGGTGGCTGATTCAAAACAGACAAGACAAGGTGTTTCTTTTGCAACGCATAGTAAAATGTAGAACTGATTGCCTCAGGACACTACTAATGTTGTTCACACATGAAATCAAGAAACAGGTAGAAAAACTCATGGTAGAAAAGTCCATCTAAATTAATTATATACAAGGTTCATTCTTCCAGCTTAGGAAGACCTCAACCCCCAGATCTCAAGACCACTGGAAGCCCATAGCTACATGATCTCTAGAGTTTGGGAACCCCTTGACTGTTTCCCCAAAAGATGGAGGTCTTATATTCTTACTTAGGAATTTGATTTTGTTTGATTTTGTTGGGGATGACTGGGTTGAATGGGTTTTCCATGTGTGGACATGCTTATGACCTTAACAAAGTATTTATCAAACATTTAATTATCTATCCCAGGTCAAAGGACCAAGACTTGTTGATTCTTCTTTCTGTCTTTTCAGGGCCAGATTTTGTTGTCACTATTTTTTCTTACTTACTTTTTCAAAATAAAATGCTCATTGTGCCTAGCCATCCTGGAATTTACTCTCTTATAAACTAGCAGGGGACTCCTGGTCTGTGCAGAAACAAAGTGGCCCTTAAAGAATATCTCATCACTTCTCACTCATCAAGTATATAGCAGCTCTCCTGTTTTGTTCTTGTCAGATAACACATAGGTAAATGAAAGGAGCAAAGCAGGGAGGCACACACAGAAATAAACTTCTTGTGGGGCATGAGAAATTTCACTCATCCTTCCTCCACCAAAGAAATAAGAAAAGAGGATGTAGAAGAGAGGTTGGCATTGCAAGAATCCTTAAATTGTGAATTCCACAGTTACAATTTCCTTTGACATGTTTATTGAAAAGAAGTGAGAAATCTTCAAAATGAAGAAGTAAAATTCCATATAAAATATTACTATCCTGAGTAGTAGAATGGCAGTAAGGAGGAAAAGAAAGGACTACATGGTAAAATTATATGAAATTATATGAAGTTTATTTTTGTCTAACACCTATTAACATAGAGGAACTTGACATGCTGATCCCCTAGGGTGTAACTTCCTAGTTACTCTGCTACTTGTTACCACAGCCAGCTAGCAAAAATAAAAGAAAATCTAAATCATATATCAGTCTCACAGCTACAGTACTTGGATAAACACAAGGAAAATGAAGGGTTGGAAGTGGTTTTTCTTGTACGTGCTGGTTAAATTGATTTATATCTGTCTGCCACTGAAAGTCTCTTTTAAAACTAATGATTGTGGCTTCACGTAGAATAGTTGATATTCTGACCCACATCCTAAGGGTTTCCTTCAGTCCTTAGCAAACAGAAATAAAAATGACCCCAGGAGCTAGCAGCCTCCACTGAGGTGCTGAATCAATGACATCTTCTTTGTCCAATTCCCCCCCCTTTTTTTAAAAAAAAAAAAAAGAAGAGCATTTGATCTTTTTTTCCCCCCTTTTCCTTCTTTTTTTTTTTTTTTTTTTTTTTTTTTTTAAATAATGCTTAAGGGCAAACTCTTCTATCCCTTCTCCTTTTGAATGTTGCTGATGTACCAGGTTCTTTCTAAACTCCAATAACAGACCACTACAATATAACTGGCTGGGCTTGGCTGCCAATCTATAATGTTCTTGGCCATGATTAATCTGATAAATAATAAATATATCAATCTAGTCTTTTAGACAAGGACAAATTCTTACCAGCGGGGAGGCACGAGGCCTCTTTTACAGCTGCCTGTAGTGCTGGAATTAATTATTTAATGCTTAATTCTTCAGGAAATGAGAAAGTTTTGATTAATGTTGTCCAGTGTCATTTCTTGCTTGTTTGATATGTGTCAGATAATTTTTCCTCGGCAGTCGCTCTGAAGAAGCCAGAGGCTACTGTCACTGGGATCAGACACTGAATTTCTAGAGATTAATTGAAGTGAAAATTTAGAGAAATGCACCATAAGTGCTTGCCCAAGATAACCTTTCACAGACTAAATTTAGCCTCCTTTGGTAATGTTAGCCTTCTATTGCCCTAGTGTAAAACATTTATTTTTAATGCTGTGAGAAACGTATTTTGTTTCTTCGTACTTATTTTCCTATTTATTTTTTGACTCCACGTATGTCATCATGATTAAAATATTTAGGGCTTGACTCTCTTCCCATTTACCCCACTGTAATTCTGCAGCTTCCATGGAGATCAATATAATGCTTATTAGTTCATTACAGAAGGAGATAAGTCGTTAGAGTCGAGCCATAAAATTAGAACTAGGTAAGCTAGGTATCAGTACTACCTGCAGATTGTGTTAGCTCTAGCTCTGCAACAAAGTCTGAATGCTAGAGGCTTGTTTCTCCTGTTATTTGTGCCAAGGTATTTCAACTAGCCTCATCAGATTTGCTGATTACACATATTAGTGTGAATTAGACAGACATCACTCCTGCATTCACCAGATGTTTTGTGCAAGATGAGGTTTTCATTGAAATACCTAGATGTTTACGGAAATTCTTCTAGTGTCTTTACAGAGCTACACCTTTCTTTTTTAATCTGGCTCTCAGTTTTCCCAAAGAATATTTCAGTGTAGGTTGAAATTGTGGCATATGAAAGAAAAACAGATGTTTTCCTTCTCCTTAAAGTTGTGTGAGTATGGAATTAAGAGACCCGTGATCTACATGAAAGTCATATGCTTCACAAATCCCATTTCTCCTCTTTCTCCCAAATCCATCAGTGCAATGTAGTTGGTCTTTAAGAAATACTCCCATTAAGACAGAGGACCTGATACTGTTGTGACTGCTGTGAGCACTAAGGTAAAGTGCACCACACAGCATATGGTACTGGACGTTAACATAGTTGTTTTCTCTGTAGCTCGGTTCTTTCCAAAACATTTTTTCTTATGTTGTCTTTCCCAGTCTTTAATTTACTTCCATTACTGTCTTCCTCTGCTAACAGGGCTGTATTCTACCTTCCTGTCTATTTTACTTCTTTTTAAAATCCTGCAAGTGCTTGTGCGTATTACATATTTTGAAGATGAAGTCGTTTAAATGCTAACGCATTTTATAAGATTTTCCTGTCACAAAAATATAGGTACATGCAGAGATTCTTGTGAATATATTTGTCTAAAAGATAACAATTTTGGGCTAGTTAGCATGTTTGACCAGCAGCCCTATACCTATGATGTATGATTATGGCCCATCACATAATGCCAGTGGTAGAACTTCCTTCCCCTCTACTCAGCACTGGTGAGGCCACACCTGGAATGTTGTGTCCAGTTCTAGAGAGACATGGACATACTGGAGAGAGTTCAGCAAAGGACCTCTAAGATGATGAAGGGACCGGATCATGTCTCCTATGAGGAAAAGTTGAGAGAGCTGGGACTGTTCAGCCTGGAGAAGAGAAGGCTCAGGGGGCAACTCATCAATGTATATAAATACCTTAAGGAGGTTCAAGGACAGAGCCAAGCTCTTTTCAGTGGCACCCAGTGACAGGACCACAGGCAATGGGCACAAACTGAAACACAACAGGCTCTGTGTGAACATGAGAAAACATGTTTTTACTGTACACAGGTTGTCCAGAGAGGTTGTGAATTCTTCATCCTTGGAGATACTCAAAAATTGTCTGGACATGGTCCTGGGCAACTGGCTCTATGTGGCCCTGCTTGAGTAAGGGGTTTGGACCAGATGATCTCCAGAGGCCCCTTCCCACCTCAAACATTCTGTGAACCAATCCGTGAACTATTGCTATAACCTAACTTCTTTCTAATTTATTACAGAGTCATGTTTTTCGTATGATTTAAGAATTTTCATTAGTGGTGATGGGGCTATTTCATGAACTCACTTGTCCATCCAGGTGCTGCAACATTTAGATCTAAGGGGTAGGATGGAGGAGTGAATATTTAAAACATGCCCACAAATAATCTACATGTTTTTTTCTAGACATGAAGAAATATTGAACTAAAATTGTTGACTTAGGCACCTTCACAGCTTTTGGCCAAATGTGCAGAGCTCTTGTCTCCGGTCTAGCAGGGAAAGGAAACAAAAAAACTTTAGATTTTTATTACCTATCTAAAAAAAAAAAGGTTCCAAACTGGATATTGTTATTCCTTTTTTTCCAGAAAATATAACTCTTGCAAGTAAATTCTAACTTACAGGCAAAATCTTTTAAAATCTTATTTGATTTTGTTTCTTTTATTTTAGTTTTGTTTTCAATATCAGCTGTATGAGAGTCAGAAATATTAGAACTGTAAAATAGACTATGCAGGTGATGGAATTGTAAACATATGATTAATTGTATAAGGTTTTGAAAAATACATTTACCAGTTCTTCTAATTATCACATGGGAATCATACACATGTGCACATACACACAGACTTGCCCACATTGAGTATAAACAATTTATATGAAGATGGATCCATTAAACAGATATTTTAAACTTGTGAAGGGATATAAATCATCACTTTATGTTAATTTTTCTAATAACTAAGTACAATTTAAGCATTTGAAACACAGGCAATGCAAGGAGATAAAACATCATATAAAAACCTCTTTGCATTTTTCTGACTAGTTCTTTGAATCTTGAGGGAATCTGACATTTTATTTCACTTGTTCTCAAAACAAAACAAAAAAATGGCTTGAACTAATAAAAATATGAAATTAATGACTACAAAAAGTTTGACTAATTCTTGGCTCACAAAAAAAAACCCCAAACCCAAAACTTAAGTAACCTAAGCTAAATGCAAGGCACAAGAGAAAGGTTTTACAATGTGTGAATGCAACTTCAGAAGTTGAATTTGTTTAGGGAATTTGTATTTTCTGCTTCTTTCTTCAGGAACCTATTTGCATTTTAAATAATTAAAACATTAAAACTGAAAAATTTATAAATGAGAGCTGCAAAGAGAATCCTGCTTGGCAGACAATAGAAAAGAAATTATTACCCTGCTAGGTTTGCTTTAATGTCATATCTGTCACTCTCCCTAAGGTAGGTTCATTACCATACCAAGTGCACCTCCTGCCACCCCCCCCCCCACCCCCACCCCCCCACACACATACTCTTTTTCTTCCACTCCCTGCCACTTAAGGACTCTGGATCTCTAGGGGACTTTGATCTCATTGTACACACTAACCCAAACAGAACCTCTGCTGTTCTCAATAATTTTTTCTTTAAAAAAAAAAAAAAGGAGAGAGGAGTGTGTTGGGGGGAGGGGAGTGAATTTGTGTGAAGAGTGACAGAACGCTTTGTCCAGCGCAGCTTTGGCTGGTTGTAACAAGCGTCAGGACATTAGACGCAACAAAAGCTGGATTGGCAGTATCATCAATCACGGGTCTGACAGTCGACTTCAGTTTGTTTGTTCCACTCTGCATAATAAGTGATTGGATCAGGTTTAATTAGATATTGGGTAATCAATCATTGCCAACGAGGCAACCCAGCTTGGGATCTAGATGCTGCAAAGGGGGGGAAAAAAAGCAAATCTCATCCAGGGTGCATAAATACTCAAACGTATAAGCACATAGGGTGAAGCTTCAGAGGAAAGGTATAAAGATGTCTGCAAGATGGCACATAATAGAATCATTCACATCTGTACTACTTGTTACCAGACATCTGCAGTTTGACATTTTACTTTCGCTGCATAATTACTTTTCAATATAATATAATATACTGACCTGAGGGAGAAAGACAAAGCAATTAAATTATGCATAAGATCCTTTCCTCCCCAACCCTTACCAAAAAGACAGAAAGTAGAGAGAAAAAGCAAGAATAAGAATTAGCATTCTTATGGCTTTTTAAAGAAAAGGACAGAAAATTCTTCCTTCTGACTGCTATGATGACGAACCCCACTGCATAACTTGTCAAATCAGCTACACTGAATTGAGATTACAGTAAATGATTCTTTTTATTTTATTTTGCAGTGTGTACCTATAGGTTAAGGCCCATGCAACGAAGTAAGAGGAGTGATAGATGGAGCAAATTAATCCCATTAACATTAATTAATCCCATAAATTGAGAGAACAGTTAAAAAAATTCTTTTAGAAGACCCAAAGGGAAGCATACTTGCATTTTTTATAAACACATAATGCTGATATAAATTAACACAGGATCAGCTGTATCAGTCATTAACAAGGACCTCATTATCAGAGACCATTTTAATGTGCAAGGTAGGGAATACACAAGGTAGGCGGGAGCAATGCAATGACTGACTCTGGGGTGTTCAGCTGCCTAACAGCACACAGGTCATGGGTGGATGTATTATGTTTCTACACAATGCATGGGGAGAGCTCTGTAAGAAAGCAGTTTCAGAGAAGTTGGCAAGCTAGGACAAGAGTCAGCAGCAACAGGAAATGCTGAGGATCAAACCCCATAGAGCTTCAGTAGAACCAGGGCAAGCATCCTACCCACTGGTATGTGGTGTTGTTTTCATTCTTCTTCTCTTCCACTGAACATTTAAGAATGTACACTGAACATGTAGGAATTCAAAGACCCGCAGCAAGAGAGGGTACAATGCCACAAGGAGAGAGGTCTGTCAGATAAAATCACTGTCCTGATAAGGATCAGGAAGGATTGCTGCCTGCGCCTCCTACATCCTGGATGAAAATTTCAGCTGAAAGCAGTTTAAGAGCTTTATTTTTTGGTTTATCTTATGTGGTACTGGTGTTCTGACAGCTGAGGACCCCATAGATGTCTGTGGCCTCTAGGAAAGACAGTCAGTTGGGTAGATACTATCAAAGGAAACTGATCATACTGAAAGGGCCAGTCTGTTTACAGGATGTGATGGTAACTGCTGTCCTTTAGACCTTTAAGCCATAGCTGAGGAGAAGCCTACCACAGGCTGTTGACTAAGACCTCATCTAGTGAAAGAGCCAGTTTGTATTCCTTTTTCCACAGTTCTCCTTGCCAAATTTTTTGGCTTTGCAGTAGGACTGGAGAAAAGGTAGACCACATGATCAAACACAGCACCTCTCTGTTAAAGATGAGTCAATTCAGAGAAAAGAATTCAAGCTTTATCAATCCAAAAAAAGCACAACCAAGAGTGGGCATGTACAAGTAGTGTATTTGATTAAAGCAACAAGGTGGTAGATTTGTGGTGTGGTCTGAAATTTGCAGTGTTTTCTGGTCAGTGTGGAAAAAAATATCTGAGCTTTTAGATTATGGAACCTGCTATTAAAAGGAAGGAAAAGGAAGGCTACGATAAAGACTTTCCTCTGCTCAGCTGCGATGTGCTAGACTGAACAATGTTTCATGTCTGACACACACTTTAACCTGACACCAGTGTAGTGATAGCCTGAGTATTTTGTCCACTGGAGAAAGCTTTTATCTTGATTTGTTGTGTTATGTATTGCACATTTTATGATGTATCTGGATCAGCTGCCATGATTTCTAGACCTGGGAGTAGCCATCAAATTATCAGAGTCAGCCATCATGTCATTCTAAAGAGATAGTCTCCCCTGACTCCTGTTCAGTCTCCTCAGCTGTAAATCGGGGATGGGCCAAGATTTTCTCAGACACTCTGAATGCCAAATTTGTTTTCCTGATGGGACTAGTGAGATTGGACTCCTCTGTAATATTTACAGTGTAACTTTCTAATATCCAAGGCCCCCCTTAATCTGCTTCTGTAGATTCTCTTCAAAGTCACTGAGTCTGAAGCCAGAGCTAGTGGTGTTTCTAGTCTACTCTGCTTTTATTGCAGGGTTTTATTATATCTGACACAGCTCCCCATACTGAGTCCATAGTTTCCAGCAAAGTAGGCAGCTTTGATTTGATGATATGAAGAAATAAGAAGTTAATCATTCTGTTAATCAAGTGTCTGTTCACTGGCAGTGTTTACAAAAACCTATGCCAACTTTCATTTGTGTGGCCTGGATTTGGATTTGCCCACAAAAGAAGTAACAAAAAAATCTGAAATATGCCCTTACCCTTTGTCAGAACAAGGGCCTGTATATTTTTTAGAAGGACCATCGTGTTTATTGGCAGAGAGGACACAATCAAGGAAGGAAGCTCTTGCATTACTGAACCTTGTACCCTGCTCTGACAAGCCATCAGGTGCATCACTTTCACATACAGAGTGTGCCTGACCTCCAGCACTATCAAAGCCTTCTTGAAAAACTGTCCAGCATCTCTGCCTACCCCACTGAAAATGTGGTTTGCTCATTCCTGGGATATTAGCTAGACACTATAGCCATGTGAAACTTTTAACAATTACGTGTCTAAATATCTGATAATTTTCATGAAGTTACTTAAATTATAACTAAAAATAAATAAAAGGTCTATGATTTTGTTTAGTACTAACATTTCTATCTCAGCCTGAATTCCCAACCTTTTCTAAATATAGATGCTCATTAATTGTCCTCAGCTGCTTAATTGTGTCAAAATATTAAAGCAGAACATTTCAGTAGTTTTGAAACAAAGTGGTTTTGTTTTTTTTTTCTAAAATTTCTTCTAGACCAGCTTACATAAAATGGGTTCTTATGTACTAATGGATTTTCACCACTGTTCATGTGCAAGGCTACCTTTCCAAAACGGGAATCAATTTGTGGTGTTTTACAAGACTTGGAAAGCTACTAGTGACTAAGAAGAGGGAGAGACTGTGTTGAGACCCCCAGTTCTGGAAATCTTTGAGCATATTGTGACATGAAGCTGTTTGCCAAACCGTGCAGGCACTGAACATCCTGGGAATTTAGACTGCAGATCCCCATCAGACTGCCACTCAAGCTTCCGAGGAGTCAAATGGATGAGCAGGCATGAGACCTGACTGAATTGGGTTGTAACCTCATCTAATTCAAACCTTCTCTGTGAAATGCTTGTGCTGTAACCAGTCTAAGAGATCAGTCAGTCAAAGGGAAAGTCTTTTGAAGAGCTTTTCAAAAGCTTGTTTTATTATCACCAGCATTACTACTAGTACAACAAGTACTATACCATTTGTGTTGCAGGGCTCAAATAAAGACCAGGGGCCCATTTTGCCAGGCTCAAGGCAGATCTGCTAGGGCACCGGCTGCCTCTTTCACAGTAACTTTGTTGGAGTTCATATACAGTACCACAAATAATTGGGTCTCTAATCCATCTGTTAACTGTTCAAATTCACATGACTTCACTTTATTCAGAAATTATGTGACAAAATAGTCTGGTAGCTCATCTTAGACTCCTTTTATTCCCTGACACTATATAGAGAAGGCTTCTTTTTCTCTTCTTGCTGCTCCACTGCAAGTAATCATACAGTATGTGAAAGGAGCTGTGCCCACAGACTCCTCTGATTCTTATTCCTTTTCCCTGAAAAGGACTTTCGCAGCCGTAAACTCAGAAATGGCACATTCATTGACATTTCTCTGGCAATATCTACTTTGAAAGCTTGGGAAAAAAAGCATCCATGCAAGGTCTCCTTGAAGATGATGTTATTGTTTTAGTGAAAGAGACAATAGTGAAACAGAATGTGGACAAAACAGTGAATGCTTGTTAGAAAACAAAAATACAGTGGGGGAAAAGTGTTTTCAAAATGCATTTACTAATTCAGTCAAGTTAGACATTACTTGAAATTGAAGCGTAGCACGATTCTTTGCAGAGAGGCAATTGTTTTTCTGTCAACAGTGTCTCACAAGATGATTTTGCAATCATCTTGTAAATAAAATTGTGATGATTTCACAGTATTTGAGAAACAAGTCGGAGAAAGAGTTAGTTGGTTATCAAGTTTTTATAACTCTGGCCTGGCTTTCTTTAGCAAAGACCTCTTTTGAGTGCTGTACTTCAGTTTATTTTACAGTGAAGTATTTGTGATCCCAGGCATACTACATTTTTGTGATCCCCTTAACTACCTTTTTCCGATTTGCATTTATATATGTCTTGCCTATGTACAAATCCAGAGAAAAATAACCTGAGTTGGCAGTGTGTACACTTCCAAGAGATTCCCACTTTAAATATCTTCCCTCTGGGCCATATGGTTTAAAGATATCTCTGACTGTCCTCAGAGCTCATTTTCTTTAATCCTGGATTAGCCTTGTTGCCCTTCTTTACCTTTTCAAGTACTGCAAAGTCTCCCCCCCAACTCCCCCCAATGCAGTAAGGAGAAAAGAACATAATACTCAAAATGATTTAAATTTTGACCACAGTAATTCATAATCTCAGCATATCCTCCCTGGATTTCTAAACTTGCCTAACATTTCATTGACCTATGTAGGAGAATGCTTTTTCTACAACATCTTGGCATTTTTAGAAAGAAGATGCAAATTGCATCAAGGTCTTTATGGTGTGTCCGGCAATCTCATCTGTCTTGAATGTTCTTGCATAAAAACTAAGTTTATGTTCAATGGCCACATAGACAAACAATAACAGTTAAGTTGATAAAAGAGATGTTAACTAATTATAATCACTGGTCACCAGTACCAAGTTGTAGATGATATAGGTGTAACACTCAGAAGGCATCTGGGCATTTCCAAAGTTGATTCTGAAGCAAGGTCTCTGACAGCAGAGCAAGTGTTGCTTGTTTGAGATCACTAAAAAAATCCATAATTATGTGTAAACGGGCTTCAAATGGAGAAGCTGTATTATATAATTCTTTGTGAATGCCAGATATATTAAATGGAATTTCTTAATTTTTATACTCCTTTTTCTAATCTAGAATAGTAACGAGAGGATTAAAGATTGCTTCCATAAATCCTACTTCTTACACTGACATGAAAAATACCATTTAAAAAAGCATTCATCTTCTCTCTGCAAATGCAGAATTGCTGAATGACGTTTAAATATTAACAAGCAACACTTTCAAATTATGTGGCTTCAGCTTAATAATGAAGACCCCCAGATCATGAAAAATCACTGGCAAAACAGAAATCACACTTTTTCAAAACCGTCAAAATAACTTTGAGTCAGTCTTCAGTGGTGGTTATGGCCTAAGCAATTATTTTTTAATGGAAAATTAAAAACACCTGCCAGAATCCTGCATATTGGTGATTTCTTAACAGTGAATACCCTCTCAGAAATAGCTATTATGCTTTAAAAAAAATCTCAAAAAAACCCAAAGCAAAAATAACAACATTTAAACCAAACTGACCAGTCAGAAAGAGAAAAACCAAACCCATATGTAATACACAGAACATGTCTTCATGTCTGCTGTTATCTGTGTATATGAAATTACATTCAGAGTTTATAAATGTTTTAATGTCTTGACATATTTACCCTGATTTTGGTAAATATTCCTTCATAAGGTGGATGGTCTCCTTGTTAATTCTCCCCTCTGTGTATTGGAGTTTTCTGGAAATGATTCTGTGATGTTAAAGAGGAGAACAGGGCTCCAAGGTGTAGGTAAGGGAGCAAGAGAGAGATGTGGAAAAGAATCTGGGTGAGATTTTGCACTCTTGCCACCAAGCCAGCAGCCGGCGTAGATGAGACAGTGTTACAAGTTTAGAACAGCTGCCAACTAATGTTTGATCAGGGATAAAATATGCCGAGGTGACAACATCTTGCTCCCCTGCATTTCAGGGACTATCATTAAAAATGCAGCAAGGCTCGTACAGGCCCAGAAGGTCCTATGTTCTCTCAAGATACAAGAGAGAGAGACAAGTTCACAAGATGTCAAGAACAATATCCATTTGTGTTTACTATGCAAACCCGCTGAGTAACCTTTCCATGCATGTTTGTACTAAGGACCATTGAGAATTTAGGGGGAAAAAAGGGCTGCTTAGAATGAGAGGGGAGAGGCAGCCAGGGAGGAACAAATAGGCAGAGAGATGTGTATTTGGGAAATGGAAAGATGCCACTGCATGGGTAACTGGCTTCTCTGGGTGGGAGGAAAAGAAGGAAGAAGTGCAAGATTAGAAGATGTATGCATTGATACACAAACACAGATAGAAAAGCTGCAGCATGGCTACAAGTTAGTGTCCGCATCCCCTTCCCTCCTCCCCTTTTAATAATGTATTGATGTAAGCAGCTTGCGCATGCCAAACAAATTCCCTGCATAAAAAGTCAACTGTCGGAAGGAGGCTCATCAATCTGGCAAAGTGCACTCAGGTAGAACGCCTCTCGGGGAGTCCGCCCTGGCAGCCATGCTGCTCGAGGGAAAGGGATTGCTCCAGCTGACGGGCTCATAAATGTTCATTAAAGAGTCTTTCCACCAGTTTACAGAAAAAGCAGCTGTTTTGCAGGAATGCTGGTAATTTAATTCTGAGTGATATTATGGAAAGCTGTTGCGGGTAATTGAACTGTAGGAAGTTTTGCTGTTAAAATGGCAGAGACAGCTAGCTGGATTCACTCAATCAGCACCTCTTTACTAGTACAGCAACCGCTGCAAATCTGGAGATGTTCAGTTTGGGATTCTTTGTGAAGTTCTCTAGGAGGCATGTCATGTATTGCTTCCCACATTTCTCACATTGTCTCGTCATTTCTTCTTCTCCAAAGTGGAGGGAGAGGAGGAAATGTATTTATTTTTCTGCTGCAGCTATGATTTCCCCATGGATGACAAAGTGATATGCAGCTTTAAGAGTGCTATGCAATGTTGTCAAGCAATTACAAAAGGCACCACTAACACAGTTGAATTAGGAAAACATATTTTGTAGCTTTAACTATGATCAAAAATCACTTGCCTTATTACCTGCAGGACTGGTGTCCGTTCTCCTGAGGCTAGTGTTTAAAGCCCTATCTATTTCCTGCATAGAAGATGTCAATGAATTAACTAGATGTTTTTCCTCATTGTTTAATGTTTTAGAAATTGAGGCCTGTGCTTTTCTTTTAACATTGTAGAGGTTGTAGTAGTGATTTATAGTAAGATGGGGTTGGTGTGTGTGGTAGGAGAACAACCTCTTAGAGTAAGAACTAAAATAGTGGAATGACAGACTGGTTAAAAAAAACTTACTTTAAGCATTTTCATAGATTAAAAATAGAGTGGTTAGCTTAGTAAACCAGTTAGATAAAGATTGCAGGCTTGCATGAATGGTTTACCATACACATTTTAGGAAAAGAATCAAAACCCACATTTACATCTGGTTTTTAAAAATGAATAGTGTCAATGAAAGTGTTACTATTTTAAGATGATCACTGTAAGAAGTGTGGTAAACCACCATGAGTGCTAATAATTCCCAGGGAACTAAAAAAATCTTTAACTTGATTTTGGTAGAGTTGCACTGGTTTGTGCTAGGGAGGATGATGGTCAAAGGATAAGAGTCTTGAGAAGACTATCTCAGAAGATTAAATTTTCAAAACAATAAAGAATCTGCCATGACAAAGGTCAGCTATTTTGCTATATCATAGCAATTTTCTGCTCTGAAATCGGAGAGGAGATCCCTTTGACATCTTTCTTTACTAGTGCAGAGTGACTGTATAAATAGGAGTCTTCTAGGACTCCATTCACAAAGTGTGATTTTACATATAGGTGCATGACTAATAGAAAGACAGTACCAATGTTTTACTGTGTTTAAATTAGTTGTGGGGGTTTTTTTAGTTTTGATATAGTTGTTTAAGAAGTGACTTGAAACCAAGTATGTCTGATTTAAAATGAGTGATGAGAAAATCCATGAGGTCTTTTGGGTTGATATAGCTGAATCACCTTTAGACCAGCAAAACTCCTACCTGTCAACCAAACTTAAATAAAACATCTTACTGCCTGGATACAAAACTCTGAAGAGCTTAATACAGAAGGCATTTTTCACAACCTGGTGACATTATTACACTCAGAAAATAAAGAATCTGTGAAAGATATAAGGCAACTGTAGTACATGAAAGAAACATTCTGGATATTGTGATGTCACATACCACTTCCACTGTGAACGAATGTTTTATAAAGAAAACTATCTTGATAGTGGTATCAATAGAAATCATGCCTTAAATACTCTCAGCAAGGCACTAGTCCCATTTTCTGACTTATTTAGAATAAAGGAAACAGTACTGTGTTTTAAAGTAACCTTAAAGAGGGCAGTGTAGACTGATACAGAGCTCTGCTTCCTTGGCTTCCTTTGTCTGAGGAGAAGGGGACAGAGATCAGCCAGTCAGACAGGGGGGTCAGTCATCCAAATTTAGTCTTTGCAGCTCCCATTTCCTGTGGGCTGGTTCCAGGGTCTCAAGACAAATGAATAACAAGAAATACCAGATAGATCCATGTAGGTGGAGTGCAGACCTAAGATCATCCACTGAATGAACTGTGTCTGCCAGTTCCCTAACATGAGAATAACAATCCCAACAACAGGAATCAGCCTTTTAATGGGGGTTTAGCACTATGTAGCAAGTACTTACACTGATGTAAGACTTTGAAAATCTCTCTCCTAGGTTTTTTTTTTTTTTGCTAGTTTTCTGTGCATTTTGACTACAAGTGTACTTTTTACTTTTTTCTTCTTATTGGCTACTTTGTTTAATGCATACTGATCCATAGAACATAGTCTTTAGGAACATACTATTTACTGATTTCCATCCAAACTGGATATTTTGATGCATCAAATTACCAAAGTGTGTGCTATGAATACCCAGATGGAACAAACATTTATACAGTGTGCATTTGCATTTCTTATAATGGTGTTTCGTATACTGGCCAAACCTCTGAAACTACTTTGTGAGAGTGGTAGCCCCACAGTGTGGGAAGTCAACTGACTTGACTAGTAATGTTGAGAGGAAAGGGAATTTCATCGTCTTACCCTTATATGAATACCTAAACTCCAACTATAGCCAGGTTGTTAAAGTTGCTGGATGTCAAAACAAAAGAAAAAACTTCCTAGAGATCTTATTCCTTTACTATAAGCATGTCTATAAAGAACTTTAGTATTAATATATGCAGTGTGAAAAGTATTAATCTACATCTAAAATATATATATATCTGAAAATACTCCTTTACTTTATTGCAGTCTTATGCTAACTTGAAAGAGAGAGTGTGCTACTCTGAAAAAAAAGTTTAAACTTTTTATGCTATAGTGGCACTAGCATTCTTATTCCTACAGGAATCAAGAAGAAGTCAAGTAAACCTGTAAGGTGTTTAACTTCTCATGAGGAAGGTTGTTGAGAATTTTTGCCAGGGCCTCACTTTAACTTTCTTCAAAAACACCACATCAGATATGGAGATCATATGAAGATATAACTAAATTTCAATCAAAAGCAGGGGGGGGGGGGGGGGGGAAAGAAGAAAAAAAAAAAAAAGAAATTTAGAAAATTACCATTACAAACCTTTCCGAGTGTTAAGACTTTGAAAGACCAACCAGGTATTGTGTGAAATTGAAACAAACTTCTGTTATTTGTTGATCTTTTTCTGTCATCCTTTCATCAAGCTTTCAGGTAAAGAAACTGTGTTGCAAATAGCTATCTTTTTTCTGCTACACATATTCTTTCAATTATTTGAATGACATCATGGTCCAAGATTTGAAGTTTGACTGTTACCTCTGTGATGAAGGATTTCAATGATGCTGACAACAGTGTGACATCACTGAAAATAATTAACATGAGTGGAAAGCAATTATAAGAAGCAGCCTGTATTTCCACATGGACACTCCAGTAACTAACTAATACTTTGCTTATGAAGTTTAGAGCATACTTCCAAACTTGCATGTGGAAATATAAGCATTGATCACATCATAGTGTGAATGCAAAAATAAATATTCTCTCACAACTGAGAGAACAAATCAATGTTTTGGTTTTCCTTGGGTTGGGTTTTTTTTCTTTACCTCCTACGTGCTTTTGTTTCATGGTATGTTCCTCATAATTCTGCCTTGCTTTTACTACATTCTCTTTCTCCTTCTGTCTTATGACATGTGTTGGTAGTTTGCTAAACTGGGCCAAAAGTTTGGATGTATGCAAAGAACAATCCTAGGTCTGGTATTTTTCTTGGATTAGATGGGGGAGTTAAAACACAAACATTGCTTGGTGTGACTGAGAACATTAGAAGCCACTAAAGCATTAAAAATGTCTAAGGAATGTGAAATAGTAACAAGTTAGGTAAAAATTAAAGTTGTGGTTTTTGTGTAAAGGCTGTCAATTCTTGTTAGATTTTCACAAGTATTTGCTAAAAGTTGCATCTCCTAGTCTCTGTTGATAGTGTCAGAATCTCAATATCTATTCATAAAAATGCAAACATTAAAAGATTTGTTCTCATGGAGGAAAAAAATGCACCTGAACATGTCATATGAAGGCATCAAAGAGTTTCAAACAAATACAGGAAGGCAAACGGAAGAATGGTGTGATATAAACATATATTTTTAAACCTCATATTAACTAACCTTAGAATTTAGGATATCTTGAGTTTTAGCCTCTGTAAGTTGGATGGGCTGGCACAATATTGTCCACTGTCACTTATCTCAGGATCCCTCATTGCTATTGCTACCTCTTGCTTCCTTTCCTTATTGTTCATATTCAGAGCAGTCATTTTATTTTGCCTTTTTAACACCATCTTGACCTCCTCTTGCACCACTTATACTGATTCAACATTGTTGAGAAAGTCTTCCTTCAGTCATGTAACAGATGATGAGCATTTTAGCCATCAGCGTCAATGCTGGAATGTCTTCATTTCAAGATGAACAGGTCTTTAACCCTTGGCTTTGACTTCCCTCACTAAAGAATGCCACCTGCTGTTGGTGTCAGTGGTGTCATACGTGGTTATGGCATCCACACGCACAGAAGTGAAGAGGTTATGTAGTGCAGGTTTGGTCTACAGGTCTGTAACATGTCAACAGTCGTGCTGCTTTTAGCAGGTGGATGTGTTCCTGGCCTCCAGTCTTCTTCCTTGTTGAAATCAGTTCAACATTCAGATGGGTCCAGTCCAGCCATGTGCTGCAGCTGACAGCAAAGACAAATTCCACCGAGGTCGGCAGGAGTAAGGGTAAGACCCAAACTTTTTCCAGATCCTTTGCAATACATCAGAAATATCTGGACTGCTCTAAGCTCAGGCTAAAATCAGAGAACAAGTTACCTCACAGTTTTATGTCTATCATTTGTCACTGGTTTATCTTTATCCCCAACTTTCAAATGGGCTGTGATTTTTAATTAGCTTGTGCTAGAGCAGTGTGTTCCTGACAAACATGGACAACTTGGAGATTTTTGAAGGGGAACTTCCTCATCATGTGGGGTTTTCAACGCTTGCGTGTCTATATTAATTAGAAGTGCTTATAAATTAATTATAAGCCTGCTTTATAAACCAGTAGGAGAAATACTGTGTGCTGTGCTGGATATGATTAAGATATAAGAGCAAAGAATTTGAAAGCAAACACAGAAAGAATTTTTATTGACTGGGCTGTCTTTTAGCCTTTTTCTTGCGAAAATTATTTTCTTTTATAAGAAGACATCCTGTTCTTTGTTGAAAAAAGATGTAGGTTTCATTTGCAAGTGAAGCTATGATTATTTTAAAGCCACATTACAATGAAAGCCTAAAATAAATAAAATTTTTTATAAAAGGTACATTATAATATGCAAATACATACATCTTTTACTCTCAACCCAGAGAAAAAACAAATAAAATCAGAGTCAGTATATAGCCTCAGGAAGAGTTTATCTCTCCCTGGAAACCATTCCTGGTTTACTCTAGTGGGACAGAAGGAGTTATATACTGTTATACAGGAATTGACACCTTTCCATCTCCACCTCAGTACTGTCTCTCCACCAATCTGCCGTAGAGCTGGAATTGTGACACCAACCAGTTCATAAATTCATCTTCATTTACCTACTTGACGAGCCGAGCATCTAATACACACTTGAAATTCTTCCTTCTATCCCCTGCTTATAGTAACAGGTGCTTAGAAGTCCTATCTCAGTTGTAAATAAAACCATAGGAAAGGCATGAACAGAAGACAAATATTAGAATAGTTTAAGGAAAAAAAAAAATCGGAGGCCTATTATGTGTGTAACCTTACTGCTTTATTGTGATTGTCTCTCATAAAGTCAGGAGTGTGGGACCAGAAAATGCAAATAAAAAATAGCTTGTCATGGTAAGATGAATGGTCAATATGTTGTCATCTCTTTTTGTTTGTTTGTTTTGTTTTTTATTGTTGTTTAAGAATGTTCAGAAGAAGGTAAAAATCAAAGAACTTACAGTAAAAGGGAAAAATCAGTGGGTTTCTCTTCATTATGGCACTACCCTTTATTTATAAGACTGATTGCTCAATATGTTGTTAAAGCATCATCATCATCTCTGAACTAGACTGAAAAAATGTTAAGACTCCCTTCTGCACACCTTTTCTTTCCATGTGACGTTTTCAGTGGCTTCTCCATCTGATTCTTATCTTGTCACCTAATCTTTCCAGTTTACTGGCGCTGCCTAAACCTGTTCTGCCTGCGCCTGAACAGAAAATAACACAGCCTGGTGAAGTAAGCCAGGGTACAGCACCTCAGCTGTATTGCTGTCCTGCTTGGTGAAAAGCATCTCTCTTTGACTGCTCAGCTATCCTGTATTCTGAGAATGTCAACAAAAACACACATTCCCGTTCTCTACTCTCCTTTTTCTCTTTTGGGACTTTGTGTATTTTGTCACATTTAGAACTGAATGACAGAAATAACCTTTTCCTCACACTAAGAAGGATAGCTTGACACAGAAAATTGACCTGAAGTCTTCTGTCTGAAGAAGAGACTTTTTGATGAAAAAGGGACAGCTGGAAAACACTTTGTGATTTAAAAAAAAAAAAAAAAAAATTCTTTTTCCTGTTCTCTGCATTTCCAAACTTTGGCATGAATTTTGACACATTTGACATGGTACTGATGAGCTAAGGTCTCTAAACTTTAAAACTTGAAGTGTTTAAGTTTGTTGATGTACACTAACAGGTTGCATCATACACCTCTGACTCTCTGGTCCTATCACTCACTGAAATGAAAGAAAACCACAAATACTCTTAGTTTTTGCTCACCAAGATGATGTGAGGCACAGTCATGACACAATGCACGCTTCTGCCACAACCTTTCCTTCTACACAGAAACACTGCAATCTGCAAAGGAGTGGAGAAAGCAAGGCTGTAAGAGATGATCACCGTTTTCAAAAGTCACCTTCTGGGGAACTGAGCAGATGTACACGATTTCATGGACTGATGTGGGTTGTGTCTGGCAATATTTCTTAGGAAGCTTGGTACCAGAGTGCTCATTCAGGGCATTATTGAAACATGGAAGATTATTTTTTTTAAATTAACATTTTTAGCAAGAGTTGTATATTGACGGAAATGTCTATCTATCACTGAATGTGCTCCTCATGGGGCCTTGGCCAGTGTTTCCTGAGAATCTGTAGTAATTAGCATTGCTTTAACCTGTATTTTCTACACTGTCTCCAATCTCTGTTCACAAGCTGATATCTCTGTCAAACACGCATTCACTGAACAAGAAATGCTTAGGGTAGAGTGGTGGCTTTTTATTACAGTTTTTAGATCTTCTGGATTCTTAAGAAAGCTATTTTTCTGTTTTCCACCTCCAGGTGCCATGTAAAGTCTCAAAAGGATTTCACAATGTCTTTTTGACTTTTTGGATTTAGGAAGAAAATTTTTGTTACCTGGACAAAAATTATGGCTACAAAGTGAAAGCTTTTTTCCTAAGTGGACTAAAATTTTTGCTAATATCACACTATTGATGGCAATATTCAAGTGTTGTATACTTTGTATTTTGACTGAGAGTGGTGTTGCATTTTCCTGAATGTAGTATGTATGGAAGAACACACTGTAATGAAGGCTTCACATGCCAGTTTCAACTAAGCTGCTATTGAGTGCTGTTAGAAATTTTCATTAGTTTCCTAAGATTTTTTGTATATTTTACTGTGGGAATACTGTCTCTTACCCTTTAAAATGATTGTCCTATTCTGCTTTGGTTTTCTTCAAATTTTTTTTCATTGCTTCACATCTACTATTTTTTTCTGTGTCTGTAGGTTGTATATCTTCTTCTAGTTCCTCTTCAAAGACCTAGGTTACTTTCTTGTTTTGTTTAAAGGGTTTCCTTTTCTTGTATGCTATAATAGTTTTATTTTCATTTCTTTTCAGAGACTGCAGTGGTGTTTTGTCCTAATTCCTTCATGACTGTTTTAAGTTATTCCTGCATATTCCCTACTTCCTCATTGTCTTTACCATTTTTCATTTTAGCAATGAACTTGAGCTGACTTAATCTGTCTCTTAGGGAAAGAATCTTCTTTGAATTTTCTTCATGCATGAACACTGCTAACATTTTCAGAGTTGATTAGAAAAGAAAGTGGTGACTTAAACTCCTGTCACTTTACAGACCTTTTCTGTGTCAGCTGACACCAATTATCATTTTGCCATAGGTATCTATAGAATTAGGAACTGATTGAAATCTAATATGGACTGTGTGAATTTAATATAGCCTACTGTTTAGGGAACATTAATCTACCCTTTTAGTTGTTATTATGATGATGTTTTGAGCAATTTCTTCCAACACTGACTTTTCTTCAGGAATGTCATGCAAAGGCGTTGTTTTTGTCTTGAGAATTGACATTTGCCTTTTGTTTTATGCATTTTTTCAAGAAGATTTTTATTTAGAATTTTTTTCTTGCTATTGCTGTCATCTGAGGCAGAATATATAGTTCCTATACTTTGTTCAAGTGCTTAACTTTTAATTTCTTCTGTTTCTGAGTAATTCATAGCATGTGCGTACAGGGATACAGTACTTGAACATATGTGTCCAACAGATATATGCATCATCTCTTATCTATTAGTTTTACACAATAAGTATTGATAAATATTATTAACTTTTTTCTTTGGAATCTTACTTTTAAAACATGGTTCTGTTCTCACATATTTACCTCAGCAAAATCACAACAATGTAAAGGCCACATGAGAAATTAAAAGATCCCAAGTATATTATAGTTTCCATTTCAGAGTTTCACTTACAGACATGATAGGGATGGGAGACTTGATAATTCTGAGTATTTAACTTTTGCAATATTAAATGTGGCAATTATCAGTACTAGTTGTGCTTAATGTTCATGTACATATCTACAAATATATATTCACTCTTATAATGCCTCTACTTGGGCATCAGACTCTTTTATACATGAATTTTAAGTACAACATTCTTTCTGCACTCTTTTCTAATTATGAGGTTCAACAGAAATGAGCAATCTTGTAATTCTACTCATGATTTATAATTTCAGAAAACCCTAGGTGGAAACCTACATTCCAGATATCCTCATTTAAAAATGGACTGCTGTAATTATATGATCATTTCATTTTAAATCTGCAGGGGCCAGTAACTCAATATAAAGCATGAAAACATTAATGAGAAGCTTAATTATAATAATATCTTTAAACCCTAAAAAGAGAAAAAGTCTAACTTCACTTTATTTTAGCTTGGACACCTAATATAATTTTATTACACTAGAGTAGTGATATTTTCTGAATTTTTAGGGAAACTAATAATGTAATGGCAAAGGCTGGGTAATTTTAATTTTCCTTTCCCCTTTTTTCTTTTAAGTATAAGTAAAGAGGAAAAAAAGAAAACTTCTCAGTGTATAGGTATGTGGACAAGATCTAATATAATTTAACTAATATCAGCCATAGATTTCCCATCAGTATTTAGGACTTCACTTTACCAGAAAATTTTAGGAGCCATTGCATAATTTTTCACAAAAACATAATTGTTCTTTCACAATTCAGTGGCTAAATACCTTCATTCATAGTGGCTCAAGACAGGATTTTTGAGGTGCATTACCTTCCACTTTAAAGAGCAAATGATAACAGCCAAACTTCAGTTACCATGGCTACAGAATGGAGGTTGTATTCATAGTTTATTAATATTTAACAGGTATCAGAATTTCCCTATTTTTTCACATTTACAATCCAGACACTTTACAGAAGTTATTTATAAAGAGCACAACATTCCTGAACACACAGCCCTGCTGGTGACAAATGTTTAAATGTGGAGTGCATTAGTGTGGCATCAGACATTGTCAATAATGCATGCTCACCACCATTTAATTATTTTGAAAACATCTGTTGAAGTAAAATATGTTCCAGAGGGGAATAAGGAAGTCAAGTGCATTAGTGACTGTGTTAACCATGTTTCACTCTGTAACATAGAAAACCCTAAAGGGAAGACCAGGATTCAAGAACATCAGGAGAATGTTAAAAATTCACCTTTTCTTTTGGTCTTGTAGCTAAGGAAGTAGTTTAGCTAAATCTTTTGTGCAGGTTGGTTCTCCAAGAATTTTTAAAACAGGGATAAAATAATGTATCAGAACATGTATCAGAAATCCTTTATTTTTTCCATAGTACACCTGAATATATGTCATTTGTCTTCTGAGAGATCCTAAACAATTACTGATAAAACATGATGCCATTTTACAAGTGAAGATTACTTTACTCTTGGCTCTGAGTGAGGGAGAGCTGGTAAGCTTCCTGTCCTTAGCCCTTTTACTTTCCTCTCATATACTCTAGAAGTAAACTGTTTATTTCCTCTTCAGCTTCACTTTTCCTAGCTTACTCCAACTGCTAAAAATAACTTTTTTAAAAAAAATTGAAAATCCTTCCATGGTTGGTTTCAGAGTCTGATGTAGATAAGTTTATGTATGACTATTTAAAATGTATCTAACTATTAACATTTCATCATACCATCTTTCATAGATTGTTTAAGGGAAAATGCAGGATGCTTACTGAGACATTATCTGACATATTCTACTCAAATAATTCTCTTGTAGCAACCTGTTTATGAACAACATTGACCATCATTGTCAAGTTAACTTAGTGGGTCATAATTAACAGTACAAGGAGCTAATAGACTTCTACTCAGGGTGTGTCAATTCAGATATGCCAAAGACAGTATAAGGCAGCAGTCTTAAATTACGTGGTCATGAATTTAGAAATGGACAGCATGTTCCTCTAACCACTGCACAGAGAGGAAGGGAACCAAATAATGAATACAACAGCACATCATGTCACACACAGCAATTAAACTTCCCTGGAAGTCCTCAAACGTAGTCAGTGAAGATAGCCAGGAGCCTCCAAAGAACAATGTAGGAATCACAGAATCACAGAATCATCTAGGTTGGAAAAGACCTTGAAGATCATTTAGTCCAGCCATTAACCTAACACTGACAGTTCCCAACTACACCATACCCCTAAGCGCTATGTCAACCGTACTCTTAAACACCTCCAGGGATGGGGACTCCACCACCTCCCTGGGCAGCCCATTCCAACACCTAACAACCCGTTCTGTAAAGAAATACTTCCTAATATCCAGTCTAAACCTTCCCTGGCGCAACTTGAGGCCATTCCCTCTTGTCCTGTCACTTGTTACTTGGATAAAGAGACTCATCCCCAGTTCTCTGCAACCTCCTTTCAGGTAGCTGTAGAGGGTGATGAGGTCTCCCCTCAGCCTCCTCTTCTCCAGACTAAACAACCCCAGTTCCCTCAGCCGCTCCTCGTACGACATGTGCTCCAGACCCTTCACCAGCTTCGTTGCCCTTCTCTGGACATGCTCGAGTAATTCAATGTCCTTTTTGTAGTGAGGGGCCCAAAACTGAACACAGTAATCGAGGTGCGGCCTCACCAGTGCCGAGTACAGGGGTAAGATCACTTCCTTGTCCCTGCTGGCCACACTATTTCTGATGCAAGCCAGGATGCCATCGGCCTTCTTGGCCCCCTGGGCACACTGCTGGCTCCTGTTCAGCCGGCTGTCAATCAACACCCCCAGGTCCCTCTCTGACTGGCAGCTCTCCAGCCACTCCTCCCCAAGCCTGTAGCGCTGCTGGGGGTTGTTGTGGCCAAAGTGCAGAACTTGGTATTTAGCCTTGTTGAAACTCATACAGTTGGCCTTAGCCCATTGATCCATCCTCTCAAGATCTCTCTGTAGAGCCTCCCTACCGTTGAGCAGATCAACATTTCCACCCAACTTGGTGTCATCTGCAAACCTACTGAGGGTGCACTCGATCCCGTCCTCTAGATCATTAATAAAGATGTTAAACAGGAGTGGCCCCAAAACCGAGCCCTGAGGGACACCACTCGTGACCGGCCGCCAACTGGATTTAACTCCATTCACCACAACTCTTTGGGCCCGGCCATCCAGCCATTTTTTTTACCCAGCAAAGTGTGTGCCCATCTAACCCTCGAGCAGCCAGTTTCACCAGGAGAATGCTGTGGGAAACGGTGTCAAAGGCCTTACTGAAGTCAAGGTAGACAACATGCACAGCCTTTCCCTCATCCAATAAGTAGGTTGTCCTGTCGTAGAAGGAGATCAGGTTTGTCAAGCAGGACCTGCATTTCACAAACCCATGCTGACCGGGCCTGATCATCTGGTTGTCCCACACGTGTTGTGTGATGGTACTCAGGATGAGCTGCTCCATCAGTTTCCCGGGCACCAAAGTCAAGTTGACAGGTCTGTAATTTCCCAGATCATCCTTCTGACCCTTCTTATATATGGGTGTCACATTGACCAATTTCCAGTCTGTCAGGACCTCCCCAGTCAGCCAGGACTGCTCGTAAAGGATGAAAAGCAGCTTGGCGAGCACCCCAGCCAGCTCCTTCAGCACCCTCAGGTGTATCCCATCAGGTCCCATAGACTTGTGTATGTCTATGTGATGCAGTAGGTCACTGACTATCTCCTCCTGGATTGTGGGGGGGTCGTTCTCCCAGTCTCTGTCTTCTGGCTGAGGAGGCTGGGTTCCCTCAGTTCAACTAGTCTTGTTATTAAAGACTGAGTCAAAGAAGGCATTAAGCACCTCAGCCTTTTCCTTATCACTCATTGCCTTGTTTTCTCCTGTTCTAGCAGGGGATGGTGACTCTCCCTGGTCTTTCTTTTGTTGTTGACGTACTTATAGAAACATTTCTTGTTATCCTTGACTGCTGAAGCCATATTAATTTCTAGCTGGGCTTTAGACCTCCTGATTTCCACCCTTCATAGCCTCACAGTATTTTTGTAATCATTGTGAGTGGCTAGCCCCTTCTTCCAAAGGCCGTAAACTCTCCTTTTCTCCCTGAGTTGCAGCCAAAGCTCCCTGTTTAGCCAGGGTGGTCTTCTCTGTCGCCGGCTTCTCTTACAGCACCTGGGGACAGCCTGCTCCTGAGCTATTAAGACTTCCTTCTTAAAGAGCGCCCAGCCTTCCTGGCACCCTGTGCCCTTCAGGACCATTTCCCAAGGAATTCTGTCAAGCAGGTGCCTAAACAAGTCAAAGTTGGCCCTATGGAAGGCCAGGATGGCAGTTTTGCTGCTGCCTCTCCTGGCCTCTCTAATAGAGAACTCAATTATTTCATGATCGCTGTGCCCTAGTTGGCCTCCAACCACCACATCATCCACCAGTCCTTCTCTGTTCACAAAGAGGAGGTCCAGCAGGGCACCTTCTCTGGTCAGTTCACTCACCAGTTGTGTCAGAATGTTATCTTCCACACATTCCAGAAATCTCCAGAATCTCCAAGCAAGGTACTCACTGGGAAGCCAACAGCAGCACCCAGTAGGGAACAGTCAATGCTGACCTGAAGGGATCTGCGTGTGGCTGAAAATGTTACTAAAGTGCAAAATAAAGCTGGACTAAAAGAGCAATAAAGGGGAGCTTTGTGAAGAACAGGTGATATTATGGTCATGGAGAGAAACTTCCAGTGCAGAAGAAAATATGTTTTCAGGGACGAGGAAATCTCAGGCTGAAGTCACCAAAGTAAAAGAATAGGAGGGCAGTACACTGCACCAGAGAGGTTGCAGTCTGATGTACCCCTGCAGTGGCAGGAGGAGTTAGGGTCCTGTCTTTAGGCAATCAGTAATGAACACATACTGGGGTTCTTGGCTCCCCCGGCTCAGGGAGAAGGGACTGATTCTTCCAGCAGTGTTTGAGCCTACTTAAGATGTGATTAATTTTCTGAAGGGTAAGCATGTCTATCTATTGACTGAGGGGAAACACAGTTGATGAGATTCCTAACTGAGGCCCCGTCATTAAACGTTCAAAGTTTGGCAAGATGAATCCAGGCTGGGAATATATGGGGTTAATGGTCCTATATCTTTATCTCAGCAGGCAGCAAGTACTAGTGTTAATAGCGGGAACTCTCTGAAAGCCATTAGAGGTATTCTGGGGAGCTCTACTGCTTCATGGTCCCTTTCATCAGCCTCTTTAGTATGACAAATAGCTTGAGGCTGCCTACCAGCCAGTTATTTTTAAAGGTGTGTGAAAGTGGCTAGAAACATCTGTTCAAAGCCACCATTTTGAACTGTCTTTTCAATGATGTAAAAAACCCACCAGCCTAATTTAAGATGAATATGCATAACTACATTTTCACAATACATTTTTTCCATTTCTTGATTTTTCACTTTTTATTTGTCCATATAAACTAGATCTCCAACCAAGAAAAGAACACTGAGAAGAAAACTAAGCTGTCTGTGTACATAAGTCTGGACTGCACAGGTGATAATCACCCTTTACTCTAAGTTACTAATGAAAAATATCACTTAGGTCTTTTACTAAATTTCTGAAAATATGAGAAGAAGCTTGTGGCTACAATTTTTACATATTCCCTAGTCTGCTCTGCAGATAGGTGAGGAGAGGATGGATTTTTCACCACAACCTTCTGACCATCATAAATGAGTCAATACTAGAGAGAATGTTTACACAGAGGAAAAAGAACTCCATAGAGAGATAGTGGCAGGGACTCTGATATGGCATGACCACAGAGTCAGTGCAGTGAACAAAGTCCCAGTTTGTGCTGAAGGAATGTTTCTAGGGGAAAAGTTTTGCAATATGCAATTACGAAGCAGGTAAAGAAATTACTGTTTTATTTGCACAGCTGTGAAGATGATAAAATAGTGTTAGCGATACTGCAATTCTTGAGTTCCTGGACTTGGCACTTCACTTCTATTTTGTCTTTTTCCAAATCTCAGCACATTGTTTTCAGAAATTAAATCAATTATATTTTTTTGTCATACATACTATAAATGTTGTAGTTGCATACATATATGATGCAGCTTTTTGTTTTCAGCTGTTTATTGGGCCTTCCTTATGTTATTCCAACTTCTGAGGTTTTTTGGTGTCATTTGAAATATGACAGTTTAGAAATAGTTGCAACAGAGAACTGGCTGCATATAGTGTTTTTTCCTACTGCTTCATATTGAAAGCATACTGTGTGTTATTTAGTTCCAGCTCTGAGTTCTTTAAAACAGAACACTCAGAGAATGCACAAAAGTTTCTCCCAGTGAGTTATTTCCATACACAGTTAGTTAAAAAAAAAAAAAAAAAAAAAAGTAAGTCTGCATATTTAACATAATTTAACATCTCTACAGCCTGAGCAATTATCCTAATAGCAGGGAACCAAGGCCTACTGGTAAGTTCTATCCTCCCTTTGTCAGGCTTGTTTCTTTGATATTAGTATCTAGATGCATACCACAGGGCAAAACTAGGCTTTATTAAAGGAGGGTCAGCATTCTCTTAATCTAATTTAAAAGCATTAAGGGGAGTAGAGGAGCATTAATTGATTTGTTGGGAAAGTTCTGACTCCAGCCAACCTGATCTTGCTGTTTACACTCTCTCTTCACTTAGACTACATTAAAATTAACCTACTTGAGCAGTAGTGCAATATGTATTGTATTGTCTTTAATTTTTAAAAAATCCTATAACAGATGTTGACACATATATATTATATAGCTACATGTCTTTATCAATGAAGTGGCTAAAGTGAAGTGATTTAAAGCATCAAAACTTTCAGTAATCAGCAACAAGTCAGTTTTAACATAATGTAATAACTCTGGAAAAACTAGTCTTTAGCACCAAGAAATTAAACAGTTTCTGTAGCACGGAGTGGGCTGCTTGCAGAAAGGAGAACTATGTTCTATGGAAATATAGTGTTACCAGGACAATCTTGAAACTAATGAGAAAACATATTTCTGGAGTTGCCTGGATATTTTTTCGATGATGAATTAAAAATCACAAACTGTTAAAATTGTTGAAAACACCTATATTTACCAATGAAATTTTTGCAGCTCAGATTTTAATGTACCTTGGAGAACATGCTCTTTTGTTTCATAAGTTGTTTTTCCCCATGACTCCTATCTCCTCTCACTCTTCTCTTTTATGTGCAATGAAAAAAGCTAAAAGAACAAAAGGAAATTTAGTAACAGCCTGGAAAAAAAAAAAGTATGGAAGTAGCTCTCTTTGCATAAAAAGCATGGACGCTCATTTTTATGGATTCATAACAAAGATTGATGAAGCCGGCATTTAAGAAGGTGCAGTGTCTGATGGAAAATGTGATTGAAGTTCTCCCACAGTGGGAGCTTTTACTGGGTTCTCTTCTGTGTGGATTCTCTCCACGTGAGCCTTTTCTTCAGTGGGGAAGATAATAAATGTCTACCAATGTCTATTTTGACAAGCCTTGTAGGAGTTATTCTCTCCAACAAATCTATTCCTCTGACATATTTGGGTGACTCTGGCCAATGAATGAAAAATTACTGGAGGGAAGACAAGCATACATATGTGATAGTAAGATTTTGTGGGGAGAAAAGTGAAATACCTAAATATTTCCAAAATTTAAAATTTGAAAAATAAATATACTTTAAAATTTTGTGAAAAAGAATTTTTCCTGGTAATTTTTGACTGTATTGTCAGGTCCTTCAAGCCAAGATCATAATAAATTATTTCAAAGACTTCTATGTGAGAACTTGCAAATACGTGTCTCTTTACCTACTGCAAGCAGTAAAAAAAAAGGCAAAATGATCAGTTCAGATTTCCTACACAATGTATTTTGTGTAATGACAGTAATTTGGGCATTCAGAGAACGTGCCTTAGATTTAGCCTTGCATAATACATCAGTTGAGAACATGTCCATGTTTCTGACAGAGATCCTAAAGGAAGAAAGTAATCCTGAAAGAACTAGAACCCTCCCTGAGAACACTCCAGGACTGTTAAGATGAGGGACAGATGTCTGTGTCAAAGCTAAGGGAACAGGTCCTATGTACCATGTAAAATCCCCTCATTTACATTGCAGTGGGTCACCAAATCTCTGAGGCACCTAAACTTCCATACATATAGCTATAGTGCAGGGGCCCACACCCATAAGGACTGAGAAGGAAAAGACTTACTTGTGTCACTTTAGGTACATGGAATACTGACAAGAATTTTCCTGGTGCTTGAGGTTCACTTTGTGGAATTTTTTATTTTATATATCCCTAGCTCAAGAAATTCAGGGTATAGAACACTAGGTACTTGTGAGACATGATCATAGTCGCACTCACACTGTGTCCTGGCATGGCAAGAGCGCCCATCTTTTATAAAGCTTTCCAGCAGTCAGAGAGCTCGAGAACCCAAATCTCAGGCCTGGGCTTTAGGCAACACCCTTCTAAGGGTGTCCTGAGGAGCTGTTGTTGCTCTTCAGGTGACTTGGGAAACAGTGGAGAGGAGGTTAGCAAATATTTGTCTGGGAACCACAAACAGTCTAAGGAAAAGGTCAGATGCCACAGCATTTTTGGCCCAGCAGCAACTAGGCTGCTTCTTCTTGCCCATACACTCTTAAGGGCACAGTGGTCCGCCCTTGTTGAGGGTGAGCTGAGAGCATCTATTGAAAACACTGTTAACCTCTGGGGTTAGTGCATCCCCTTACCGCATGTCTGCTCTGGGTCTCAGCTCTTTGAAGTCATCTCCCACTGCGTGACAAAGAGAATGTCCAACTAGAAATGCTGCCCCTTCATGAGAGACATTCATCTGCTTCTCTTACTGTGGGGTAAGAAGAAGTTGCTTTACTGCTTTTCCAGTCCTCCGTTACAAAATCACTTGATCTGGAATTTTGATGTCTCCAACTGGTCTCAATAATAGCTATAATTAAATATTGAAAATCTAAGATGGAAAGAAGACATTTTGGGAATAAATGTGATGATCTACTCAGGTAGATGTCTCTTGAGAAAGTAAAGTTATTTACCTGCAATTCATACCCTACAAAGATCAATTTTGATTTAATTATCAGTTTCCCAATTCTAATTCATGTAAGAGAGTTCTGGTAATTTCTGTTTCTTCATCTGATTTCTGAGTAATTTGGGAAAAATATAAAATATAGCTTGATGACTACTAAAACACAACACTTGCAAGCACCTGTTTCAATTATGTCAGTTTTTCAACTTCAATCAGGTCAATTTTTATTTAAATGATAAATCTTTTTAAGTCTGCCTTAATATACAGCAGCATTTGTTTTTCATGTTTATGTAATGAGAATGTCACTGCCAAATAAACTGGTCAAAAAAATCATACTTTTTGATTTTGCAACCTTGAAATAGTTTTTGTTTCTGTTTTCTTAAACTGTTTTCATAAGTAAAAGAAAGCAAAAAGAAGGCAAAACTCACAGCTGAAAACCTGCTTTCCTGGAGTAAAAGACAGAGTTTGTCATCCTAAAGACATTTCAAAGTATCTGAAGGCCCAGGCCTGCAGATACTCCTTGGAATGGGGGTACCCCAGTTAACTAGTGGAGTTTAAATTCTTACATCTTTTGTACAGGCCTGCTACTACATTACTCTAAATGAAATCTGTAGAAGCCAGAAGAGAACACTTAACCAGAATTCATCCCCCCCAAAAAGCAGTGTATTTTGAAGATCCCTCCACACTTATTTTTTTTTCTCTAGAAGCCATGCCTCTTCAATAATTCAGGAGGAGCAAGAACCAGCAGATCTTACAGCCTATTTGATGTGCCAGCAAACAGACTGGAGATTGTTTCATTTCAATTAGCCTCTTTGTTGCCAACAAAAGACTGACAAACACACTGAGAGAGGGACAGGCATATGGCACTTTTGCTTTCCACTTTGCTTTTTATTTGATGATAGTTCTCTTATCACAGCCTCTCGCTGATTCCCCTGCCTCATACCCACTTCCTCCTTTGCCATACTTTATCTACTATTGTTCTCCTTGTATCATCTTACTTGGGATCAAGTGATTCTCTCCAGCACAAAAATAAGAAGACGTATTCTTTTTCAGCCTCTTCTGATCTCCCAGGCTAATTGGCTCAGGTGTAAACCAAGCCAGCAGGGCTGCGACTTTGATGTGACACTTTAGAGCGGCGCACCTGGTAACATCCCTGTTTGTGTGTCAAATACCAGCCGGCCTTGCCTGCTGCTCAAACCCAGCTAATAAAAACGCTAGTAATCACGTTGTATTACAAGGCTCAAATTCATGCTGTTACTTTATTGCAAGGTTGTCATTAATTTTGCAGGGTGAACCTGGAATCTGATCTGACCTGTTTTTAATAAGTGTGAGTCTGTGTGCAAGTGTGTAAGTGAGTGACAGAAAGGTGACTGCCAGCTGTTTCTTCTTTACATATGGTGTTACCCTTTGCTTTGATCAATAATGCTGTTTCACTTTAAAAAGAAACTCATTTTGTAGGGATGCAGAAGAGGGGCCTTCCTAACTCCCTTGTCCCTGTGGTTTATTTGTAAAGCATACACAATTAGGGGAAGGTCAGTCAACAGTAATATTTTATTGCTTTGCTAGAGACTTTTTGCCTCTTTTGCTCTGTAGAGCTGGACTCATCATTGAACAGTTGTCTTATTACTGTTGCTTGTAATGGTATTTGATAGAAATACAAACCTAGGTAAAGCCTGGGAAAAATACTACTAATTTAAAAAAAAATATAAAACAAGGTAATGTCTAAAATGAGTAAGTCAAAATTCTTCTGAGTCACAAGCACTCTTTTTAACTCCAGTCCAGTACAAATGTAATTATACTTGCATATAATATATATAAAAATATACATATATATGTGCATAGGCATCTTTGACTTTTAAAATACTAGTTTCATTTTTATTGTGGGGAAAATGATAAATCTTCCAAAACTGTGTGTAACTATAACCATGAACACCTTCAATATTTAACAAAGATATTATTACCAACAATGAATTTATTGTCTGATCAGCCAGGAGTTGCTGGAATTTGTATTGGTGAGTTAGGAATGTGGGATAACAATAAGATTATACTTTTGGATATAGAATTTCCATCAAATGACTTTTGAACATTGCTGTTACTCCTTTCGGTCACAGTGGAGAAATAGTTTTGAAAGCTGAGAGATAGAGACACATTGCACAGAAGCTGAAATGCATGAGAACTTGGAATAAGGTAAGCACCTAAGTAATTAACAAAACAGAATAATGGCCTTCTTGAAATTTAATGAAAATGATAACTAATTTCTGGAGATACAGGGGAAAAAACCCTAAAATCCCTAAATTGAAAATGAAAGGGAAAAGATCATTAAAGGTGGAGAAAATATGCATCAAAGGTTCCTTTTCTGTTTTTTTTCCTCTTCTTTCTTTTTTTTCCCCTAAATCCATGGAATACAGAGTTTAAGCTTTCAGTGTTCCAGCATGGCCAGGAGTCCTTAGAAGAATACTGGAAATCAGCAGCTCAAACTGAACTCAGCATCACAAAGTGAGCCATTTAGTGCTCTATCTGCACTACAGGCACTCTGTTGTCTGTAATGACTAATAAAACCCGGTCAGATCTTTCTATAACAGAGGTGCTTTGTACTGCTGTAAATAAGTTCCTGAAAGTTAAAATTCACTATGCTTATAGAGAAGAGCTGTAAATTCACAATGCTCAAACCTGAGTTATTGAAACATGAAAATAATAGTGGCTCACATAAAGAATTTTTCTGGTAGATTTTCCAGATTTTACAAAGAGTAATTTACTGTGCTGTCTTGAATTGTCAATGTAAAAGGGCTGAAAAGCACATTGACGGTACATATGGCAAATCAAACTGAAAAAACCCCTCACATATTGTCAGTAAAACCAGAGAGAAGGTGAGGTAAAAACACTTTACATCACCTTTACATCTTCAATACACTCATGATGTAAAAAGTGCAAGAAGAAAGCAATCCAGCTGATCAAAGTTATTCTAAAGTTTCTATAAATATATAGCTAGTAGAAAGCAGAAACCTGAAAAACATTCAATAAGGAGACAAAAATGGTTTAGTATGGTTTTGAATTGTATGCTTAGAGGCCTTTGTTTCTTGTCCATTTTAGGTGACTTAAACTGTAACATTATATCCTTGTCTGATCACTTCGTTATTAGAAATAGATTAAGAAACTGGAGGTAGCTCAAACGAATGAAAAAAAAAAATCAACTGGTAGATAGAAGTGACTGATTTGCAGAGCAAATCTACATGTCAGAAGCTTCATGTCTTTATTGCAATAGAAGTTTTTAGGGTTTTGCATTTGTTTTCTGTATTGACTTCAGTGAGAACATTAATAGACTCTCACAGAAACAACTATGAGTTCCTGGCAAGCAAAGATCAGAAGAGCAAAGTCACAGCTGAGGGATATTTTGAGGAAGTGAGAGCAAAACTTTAAATATTATTGTAGAAAGTGAGATAAAAGTTGAATATAAGGAAAATATTTCCTTTCAGTCTGGCTTTCATACTAGTGAAAGTTATCTTCATCTACACTTTTAAACCTGCAGAGAGCCCAAAGCATCCCAGTGATGAAGAAGGGAAAGGGAGACACAGTTTTAGAGGGTCCCTGACTCTAAAGGTCTGGGACCACTGAAATCATCTTGCCCCTTTCTTTCCTCTTAGAAAAATTCAGTGCCCCATCTTTAAGGCCCATCCTGGAAATAGTTTAAGAAACCGTTTCTTACCTACCTCCAAATGTTGTCATTAAATACCAAGTAGTATTGGGAATGGAAATCTGAGAAGAGATAGCTATTTAGACCACTAATAAAAGGCAATTGAAAATCACGTTACTGTTGGCTACTGCAACAAGTTATAGCGTATGTTTTGTTGTGTTTGTTATTGTTGCTGATTAATGGAAATGTAAAAACAAATCTTTGTTGTAGTCCTCTTCTGTGTCTCCTGGCACAAGGCCTTAAGAGACTCTTCTAATTTTTTTTGACCTATCCTTGTGGATCTGTAGGAGTATATTGTGCTTAAGGCAAGTTGTGAAGTGGGAATTAGCTCTCATGGGAAGCAGAATCAAATTCATCGGTAAGACACTTACATATTAGCTTTCTATAGTGAAACAATTGTACTCTGTTTAATAATGAGAAAAAATAATTTCTTAATATATTTCCATGTTTAAATTGATGGTAGAAGTTGAGGTAGAGGTAGAAATCATATAGTTGAACTGAAATGTTTTTGTTCATCTGATTAGTTTCCGTTACTGCTTGAAGGAAAAAATATCTAAAATATGACAATTCTGCCTGCATTTTGCACCTTCTCGTTGACTTGACTTTTTTTTTTTTTTTCTTTTTCTGTTTGGTTATTTTTTTGAAAGCATAGATACTTAAAAGTTCTAGTTTTCTCTTGGATTTGCAAGTAGACATGGTGGTTATTTGAATAAATAAGTAATTTAGATTCTTATTGACATGGTCCTGAGCCTGCATTTTTTCTGATGGTCTTTGAAGAACTACCCTTCTTCACCCTTGACATTTCCAGGGTGGCAATGGAATAGTGTGTTTGGAAGAGTTTCAAAACCTCGTCTTTGGATTTTAATTATTACTGAGGGTAGGAAAGCCTGCAAAGGAAGAAACTATTTTAACTGTCCACCCTTATTCCTGAAAACAGTTCTAATTAATGAAATGAAATTAAATTAAATCAGTGTTTGTCTTGTACAAAAAGAACAGGCTAAAAGAATATGTGAGACATTATAATATATGTGTGTTTTATTAAAATAATTATGGGCCAGAATCTATCCATTAGTTAGGTACTTTATTCTGTAATGAGGCTCAGTAACTCAAGCAAGGACCAGATACCTGTTTGAGGAAGGTTTAGTATCTGGCACTGGAGAATCCATACTTCTGTGCAGCCGTCCCTCTTCCCTCTTCTTTCTGTGGTCTTCTATGATGGAGTAGTTCTTCATTACCAGTATCTGTCTCTTTTGCATGCAACATTTATGCATGTGTTCCCTTCTAGGGGACACTTTCTCACACTATGAGGCAATGCATAATCTGCATTGCTAATAATGAGGATGCCAGTTTATCATTCTGCACACTGTGAACTTCCTTAAGTGGTACATTTATATGTATGTAAAGATTATTGTAACAAGAACCACCATGGTTACTATTCTAGTCGCTAACGTCCAAGAGAGGTGGGAATCCAAGCACTTATCCCAAGCTGGAGACCCTCTCCCCAGAACCCCCAGCAAAGAATGTTTTGAAGAGTGTAACTGAAGATTACTAGGGTATTGTCTGTGAAATATTTTCTAAAAGCTTTTTTTCATGGAGGGTGGAAAGAATTTCCGTCCTGTGTCTCTCTTCCTCACTCTAGCTAAGTGTA
The DNA here is from genome assembly GCF_031877795.1 of Strix aluco. Classification (NCBI taxonomy): domain Eukaryota; kingdom Metazoa; phylum Chordata; class Aves; order Strigiformes; family Strigidae; genus Strix; species Strix aluco. The sequence continues at coordinate 70,231,963 of NC_133931.1, read as the reverse complement.
GAACATTTCTAGAGAAACAATCAACATAGATTTTTGTGATGGGCATGAAATCTGATCAGCAAATTTGCAACAATCATAATAGTATAGAGTAATTATTTAATTTTTAAAAATCTATTACATTAATTTTTTTTAGACTGTATTTATTTCTTTCCCAACACATGACTGAGAAAACAGTGTTCTCATACAACTTTCAGCCTATTTCAGTACATACCTTTGTTTCACACTTCAATTTTCTATCTTTGTCAGAAGAGTTGTGGTATATGTGTCAGTGAGAAAATCCCACAGCAACCAACTACAGAAGATGGCATAGTATGAGTTCAGTGACACAACACTTATCTTTCTAGAGGAAGTTTCTGAGAAGAGTGTAGAAAACTTTTAAGGTGGTGGTTAATATACATGTAAGTGTCTACTGAAATAAATTTTTAAAAAATTTTCGGGAGTAAATGTATTTTAATAATAGCTATTCTGCTCCTCCAACAAAAGTCCAGCCCTACCCATTCTTTAAAAGTATGCTTTATTATACTATTTGCATTAATCCATTCTTTATTTGTTTGTTTGTTTGTGTTAATGAAAAACCTTCAGCACTGTTCTCTCTGGAATAAGGACCATAAACAAAAGAAGCCATCTCTGCCTAGTTTTTCTTGTTAACTTAAAACTGCAAGGAGAAGCTCCTTTCACTAGTACAGAAACTCCCTATGCAAGTCAGAAATGTAAATATTTCAGAGCCAAAGTTTTTGTGTAAGATTTTCTGTTCTCTTTTGCTTTTCTTTCTTGTTTTCTATTTCTTTTTTCCTAAAGATGAGAAACTTTATTCTGGCCTACCTTCCACCATTGACCTGGTAGCACATTATCGTATTTTTTTATCTGTTTGATTTTCATCACTTTCTCTTATCTATTTTACAAAATATATGCACAATCCTTTTACCCTTAAGGCTGACACAGCAGTGCTCTATCCAGTCTCCACAAATATTGTTTATTTTTGATTTCTTGGTTCTGAATGCCAGCCAGACCACTAAGCAGTTAGACTGGTGATCAAGACTATGGATGTTGAAGTAACCACAGGAAGGTTTTACCATCACTCTGTGATGATCAGTCTTTCTGCAGATTTTATTTCCCATTTCTGTTATGCTCCTTTAAATGACTGGGTCAAGTGCAACCCCGGGAGGGAGGGAGAGACTGCCTCTTCCCTTAGAAAGCAAATGAGCATGTTGGGGCAGAAAGGTTTGGAGACCTCAGGGTGTGGTGGAAATAACATAAACCTGGGAGTGTACAGCTCCTGCAGAGAGTTTGAGAGACCACAGGAAAGAGCAAGGATCAAACAGGCAGGCTTCTGGGGGGATGAAAATAATGCATCAGGGCCCAGAGGGGACAAAGGCAGAGCTTGCTGCAACTCAGAAAGCCTCTGGATTGCTTGCCTAGGAGAAAGACAGACACAGTGGGCAGGCAAACAGCTGATGGTAGAAATCATTTTTGTTTCCATTCTGTCTTCCCTGCTTGCTTTAAGTTCACTCAAAGAACGCTTCTTACAATTGTTATTAATATTATTATTAGCAGTGTCACTAATAGAAGCTTTGGAAGACTTTTGGTCTCTTTTTGGAGCTCCTTTCCAGAGTTGATGTAGGTAGATCCACCTCAAGGTTTCAGTCAATACTGCCCCACAAACATATCAGACTACATATGGGTGGTAGAGAAAAATGTGTATCCTACCTAAGCTAAAAACATTGTTACAGTTTGATCCGTTTTGTCTTGTGCAGCTCTTGAATATTCAGAGGAAATGTGAGTTAGGTTTCTGATCTCCCAAAATTTATGAAGAATCCAAAGAAATCTAGAGAAAGAGGGAGGCAACCTTACATGGGGACAAGAAGAGTACCTACTGTTAGTTTACCTGCTAAATGACTTCTGATTTGAGTGTAATCACAGTGTATTCTACATCCAACAGTATGTCTTTTAAGACAAAATAGGTAGTTCTAGTCAATTTATTAGATACTTGTTTCCTATTTATATGGCCTGATGACCAATATGGCTGTGCTTGGCATTTTTCTTAAGAACACAGTGTTTTTTTTGTAACAGAATATTTCTATCTTTCTCTTGCTTATGGAACCATCTTGTGGGGTCTTTGAAGCCTTTAATGATTGTGAAAATCTGTGCATTAGCTAACTCATCCCATCATTGTTTTATTATTGTTTTGGTTTTCAGGGCATAATTCTGCCTTTGACCCTATGAACTTCATGATATTTTTATAACTTGTTTATAATTATCAGCTGTAATACTAAGTGCATTGAATAAAGATGATGATGTTTCTTTACAGTATAACATGTGATTAAAATCCAGGTTTCTTTTCTGTATTTTTCATATTACTGTCATTCTTGTATAGCATCCCATGCATTCTAACCCTCAGGCTTTAGTATTTGATGCCCAACTAATCTGAAATTATTTTCCTCCTTGTTTTCCCTCACCTCCATTATTATTCATCCTGAATTTGAAACAATCTTTAATTTTATATTCTTTGCATTTACTGTTTTTCACAATATGTGGAAATTCACCCCATCCCTTTGAAAAAGAGATTGTTTAGCTTCTGTTTACCCAAATAGTGAGCTGGGTGAAGCTGTGACACAGTACGATGTTTGAGAAACTTCCCAGACCCAGAGTTTTCTTTAGCTTGGGTATTTTCTTTCTTTTCGGTCTTTTGATTTCATATTTTACATTCTGTTACTGTGTCTCAGTGACTCAGCTTGTACTTTGAATTAGTTTTCTGTGTGTCTTATTTTTCTGAGGATATTTGTCCTGTTTTGTTTCTTCTTTATATTTAAGAAGTCAGTTTGTATTTCCTGCTTTAAGAAAGTCCTTAATATCATCCATTTCCTTCTCTACCCTAAAGCAAGCTACAACAGATCATGAAACATTTGTCCCCGTCTGCTCTCCAAAGTAGTTTCGTAGTTGTTCTATTTGTAGAAAGGATTCAAAGGTTTATAGACATTAACACTTTAGGATCTGAGAGCATTTTTCTTTGTTTTTCATGATCATAGCCTCTATTTTCTCAGAATTCCCTGGTTGTATCCTTCTACCCTCACACCTTTAGTTTAAAACACAAATCTGCTGCTGTTTGCTTGGTTTTAGTCAGATTTTTCTCTGTGCTAAGTTCCTCTAAGTAGACTTAACTTTTATGAAATTTAATCTCTTTAGAGATTAATACAACTAAATTTCTCTTCTTCTCTGCAGTATATGCTGTTTCTCACTCTGATAGCTGGCTGTAGATGGCTCTGTATCCATTACAATGTTCAAGTGTATTCATTCCTTTCATACTTGATCAGATTATATATTTTTTTTAATGAAAGCTAAAATTTTTTTAAAAAATATATCTTTGTTAATAAAAGGTCCTGTTTCCTGTAAGTCAGACAAAGGCATTTCATGCTGTCCCTTCCTGGGCACTCAGTGTTTTTTCTGTCAATGCTTCACCTTTACTGGAGTTTTCATTCGATGTCTGTTTTCTTTTTCAGAACATTTCTTTTTCCTGACACTATTCCTGCAGATTAAATACTACTATTCTTGTCTTGCAGATTAAGGCCTTGAAATTCACAATGGCCTTTTTTAATTCCAGTTCAAGCATACTACATCTGAAGAAACAGTATGAAGTTCTTTAACTCTCTAATTCTGCTACATCTTTACTTTCATGCATGATAAGGTTGAGCATATAGCTATTGGTGAAAGCTCTCTTAAGAATATAGCAATATATTCAGTATTTTCCAATTCCATTCACATGCATGCATTTTGTTGAGTAATTTAGCCATTACTTAACTCTGAGCTAAGATATTCTTGAGCTACTCAAACTAAAATGCATCTTTTCTTGTCCTGATACAATTAATTAAGAATACATTAACATAAGAGTAGTTACCTTTTTCTGAATGTTTATTACATTGTACTCATTAAGGCTGATTTTCATTTTCTATTTCATTGTTCCTGATCACTTTACCAGATTAACTTGTTCCAAAGAGATCATTATGAGGATAAATCCAAAATAACTTTGTGGTATTATGCTTCTCTCCTTTTTGAGATCATTAGAATACAAATGAGCAGTGCTGATCTTCAGGCAGGACACTGAGGCATGGTTTCATTCTTTTCCCACTGTAAAACTTATTATTTATTCCTGCTCTTGTCAGTGGTGATACTTGCTGCAGCACTGTCTTTAGCAAGAAGACCTTTCCCAAAGACTTTGTGAAAGTTCTTACACACTGCTTTTGGTGGTTCTCCTTTATCCACTACTTCATTGATACTTGCAAGCAATCTTAATGCATTTTTGTACCCCTACTTGTACCTCTCCTCAAACACACATGTTCTATATTAAGTCATGCCTTACTTCGCTCAGCTACTTCCTAACCCTGGTTTCATGCAATTACCTTCACAAATAGACCGTTTCAACTCTCTTTATGAAGGGCTCCTCTTTTGTTTTCACCTGGCCTTCCCTGACCTGATCTCAGTGAGGTCAAGAGCTGTTCTGAAATCCCATTAATCCAAGCCAAGATTACACCACATCTGGCCATCAGTATTGGGCTAGCTGCTGTCTTCAAATACTGCATGATCGGCTGTTTCTGTAAAACGCACAGAAAATCTTGTATATTAAGGAGTCTGGAAAAGCTAAAGAACACATGGGCTAAGGTACAAGCATTTGCAAAGGCTCATGAATGTCAAACTTTTTTTTCCACAACTTGACTATTTTAAATTCCTTGCCTCACAAATACATTGAATAACAAGATTTTTGAAAACACAGCTTGAAGTAAAATATTACTGTAATCAAGATTTTTTGACAACTTACAAAACCCATTATGAACACCCAAGGCTTAAAATATTTAAGGATAAAATTAAAGAGAATTAACAAAAATCTTCAAGAATATAAATATGAAGTTTGGACACTCAGACTATTGTAGGTCTGTCTTTTAATAAGGTCATAAAGTAGTTAAAGACATGCCATATTATTTTCCTTTTTTTTTCCTACTTTTTTCATGGGTCCCTCACTGGAACAAAAGCAGGAGAGTCACTCAGAAAAATTCTTATTATTTCCAGTGGGAGTTAAACAAATTTGCCTTGCAATATCAGAAACAGAAAGGTCATATTGAATATGTTTCTAAGAATTAAGAGAAAAAGGACACTATGTTTCAGAATCTTTCACTGATAGGAAAAATGCATTAAATATACTGAAAACATTAAGTCAGTATTTACCGCAACTGATTTTTTTTGAGACTCTAGTATTACAAGAGTTCATTTGGATCAGCTCAGTTGTCCATTAGTGTCATTAGCTCCCATCCGATATTATCTGGGAGCAGCACTTAAGAGAGTAAAAGAGAATAAAGCGTGCAGTAACTGTTGCCTATTTCTACTTCCAACCTCCAGAAGAAAGCTGAGCTGCTGCCTTTAATAGCCCTTGATGAACCTCTTTTTCCCATGAAGTTGTCTAATTGCATTTTAACTCACATAGACTTTTGAAATGTAAAACGTCCTGTAGCAGTAAGCTTCAGGTTTGTAGGGGAGAGGTGATTTCTTTTTTTAAGCTATATATAACCTTGAAAAATATACTTGGAGGAAATGGACAAGATATGTTTCTGAATGGAGAGGCTTTTATTCTCACAGAGAAAGGCAAAGATAAACTTATCTTCAAAAGTTAAAAAGAAACTTAAAGTCACCTTTTAGAACCCACAGATCTGAGAGGAAAGGGAGGTAGTCACCAGGTAGACCAGGAAGTTGAGAGGAGCTGCGCGAAAACACATCTTGATTCCTTTTTTTTCCCACTTTTGTTACTTCATCAGAAAAACTGTGATAAAAGCAAAGTCTTTTTATGCTTTTATTTACCATTTGTTTCACTGTGGTCGGGACGACTTTTTTTTCCCAGATTCACATAACCGCATATGGGGAGAAAGCAATCACATGGGGAGAAAACAATCAACTCTCTTCTGCTTTAGCTTGTTTATCATTATGGAAGTGTCATGATCACAGAACAATTCCCTGAGTAGCCTGTTTATAATTTCTTTCTCATCTGGCCTGACTCTAGTTTTAGTATGGAAGTCTTTGGATCAGTGGGTATGATGTGTTTGGAGTAGTTTGTGTGGATCCTAAAAGGACCGCTTTCCTAGCACCTTTCCCAAAACTTTTCTCATAATCAGTAGAAGTTATAGTTTGCACAAAATGCCTACCTAGCTCTGTTGCTGAAATAGGTATATTTCAGAAAGGCTTGTTTCTTAACCAGTTAGGGGCACCAATTAATTATTTTTCTATCTGCTCACTGACGTTTTACTTGCCTGTCATGCACAACCCATCCTGATGAGGAATCTCCCACTGAATTACTTTTATACTCAGTGAAATACTAAAGCATTTGTACTTTGCAATGGGAAGGAATGACAGGCCTAGATTAAAAAATAGTCATGGACCATGTACTGTTTTGAAAAATAGGTCCTTAAATAAATGAGTTATTTGCTGACAGTGAGAAACTGCTAACTTTTAGCCAAATTCTCTGTTTGTTTCTAAGAAAAAACAACAATGAAGTGTCCTTCCTCACTCCCCATAGAAGAAGGAAGAGGTGGAAAGGTCAAGCAGGGCATATTTACCAGAGAAAGTGCCCATGGCTAGCACATACTGGCAAGAGTTACTTCCAGGTGGAACCAGTGACACAGAGGTGGAAGGGACCTTGGCTGTGTGTGACGACACAGCAATGGAGTTAACAATTTGTACAGATAACTAACTGACAAGCACTGACATCGTTATACTTCATAGAAGGCGAAAGTTGATCAGATGGACCAAGAAACATGAGTCCAAAACCTGTCCTGTAGACCAACCCACCAGTTTAGGAACTTCTTCCTCTTTTCTCCAGCTGGACATGAGAAAACTCCAGTGTCCTGTCTCTCCATCTCATGCTGCAGTCTCTGCTTCTGATCTTTCGGCAAGGACTGAAAGGCTTCTACAGCTTTCCACTCCAGATGGGTAGATGCTCACTGACTTTGTCAGTCAATGGGATCACGTTATTTCCAAACCTATCCCCTTTGCTATGTCAGAAGATGTTGACTAAAAATGGAACAACAAAACCAATTTTTTTCTCCATTTGTCCAGTGGGGCATTGCAGCAAATTGAGGCTTACCATCTATCATGCTAGCAATTAGAATGATGGCCTGTGGCACCAGGAAACTGTTGAAGTCTAAAGCCAAGATTAAAATAAGAGTTCCAATTCAAAACTCTCTAGTTGTCAGGCTCAAATATTTGTTCTTGCAGTGTTGCAGAGAATTTCTGGTATTCTAATATTTTTGTCCCATAAAACTTGTAATATAATTTGACTTTATTTTAAGCGGAGAACATGCTGAAAATTTGAAAAGAGAATGCTCTGAAGGAAAGCATGTATCAGCCTGGGAAAAAAGTCAGTCTGGCTTTTCAGCCAGCTTTAGCCCTCCTTGCTCTGTTTGTCAGGCCTTTGCTGTGTCACTGGGTGATAGGTACTCAGTTACTCCCATCTTGGCTGTATCTTGGCGCTCTGACACCTAAACCATATTGCTCAATGCTGAGATTCCTAAGCCACTCTCAAGTGATACATCAGAACTAGTGTGGCAGTATCAGCAAGGCAGGACAGTGGATCTAGTCTGGGTCTAGCACCACATTAGTGTGGTTGTTCTGATTCCAGAACCTGAGCCTACAAAACTGGTGATGCTGCTTCTTTTCTTCCTTTATCTCTGTTAACAAAGAATCCTTGATCATACTCTTATATTTCTCAATTGGCTCATGTCTATTCTAACATTTCTGGGGAATTGTGGCAGTCTTCTGGTCTCTGATTTACTAAAATACATTCATTTTGTATTTTTATTTATGCTTTTAAATACTTGCCTTTATAATTAAGTCCTCACCATCCTAGATTTCTTGCTAAAAGTAACATGTTGTTGTCTGGTCTTCTACTCTTAGTACATGTTTATATCTATGTCTCATGAAAATGTCTGCAGGTTTTAGAAATACCTTGTTCACTAAACCTGGTAATCTGGTAGGTTGATTTTTCCTGTCTTTACTATGAGGGACTGTCGTAATCAACTGGGATTGTAGTAATGGCATCTGCATCACAGAAATAATTTGGACAGGTGCAATGTGCCAATTAAATCATAAACAAACACAAAATGCTTAGATTCACTCCAGCAGCTTAATTTTTTTCCTCAATCCTAAAGTCAATTTGCAATTAATTTAATACTAAAGCAGAAATGACAGATGATCTAATTGTTAACGTGGTACAAGTTTAGAAAGACATTAGAGTACCATTCTGGAGAACTGTTGCACATAATTGCTCAGGTGTTCAGAACACATTTCATTCCCCCTGCTGTGCAAGGACTTCTGTTCCTGGATTTTCTTTCAATGGTTCCCCCAGAAGTGGGATTAAAAGTAGAAACTTAATGATAATGAATTGAATTGTTCACATCTAAAGGGGGCTGATTGGCAGGATGCCGGAGACAAAGAGATCCCTGACGATGGTTAAAAAAACAAAAGTAATTGGATTACACAAAGAAAATAAGATAAACATTCATTAAAATTACAGTAACAGACTGTGATTAATGAGCATATACAAGTGCAAGCAGCGCATATTCTTTAGGCCCTGCAAGGCCTACATCCAGTGGTATAATTAATAATTTTTAATTGTTTAGTAAGTAATTGTTATGCACTTTCCAGTTCAAAAGACGTGAACTTGTTTTCCCTAACCTGATTTTATCTGTGACTACTATGGAGTCATCAAAGGTATTGTAATTGGTAATGAAGTTCAGCCTGCCCTTTTTTTAACTGTGAAATTTGAGTTTATGTGGTTCTGCTTGGGAAAGTCTTCACGGAACTTGAAGAACTCACTATGGAGGAAAGTTCCATGTATCTGTTCTTCCTTAACATAGCAAAAAAAGTTTCATGTTTGGATGTCAGAATGTTTAAAGCTGGTGAAAACAGCTATTTTTGTACATTAGGTGGAAATTTTATCTCTGCTGGCTACATGAGCTTGTTCAGCAAGATTCGAACTGGGTCAAAATACTCTGGGACTGGAGATAAAATCAACTAAAAGTGTAGTTCTGAGTTTTGCTTAAGGACTGAGAGGACCTGTTGTAGTTTGGAAGTTCTCAAAATGCTTTAATTGCTATTGCAGCTGTAGATCCAGGCCTAAACCATAAACTGCATGTGAGAAGCAAGCTGACAATTCTCTTTCTGTCCTTTGGTTTCAAAATCCATAACAACATGGTTCAAGAGCTCCCAGTTGAGAGCAAGAGAGCAGGTGCTGTCTATATATCTGCAACACTCAGAAACAGTGACATGTTTAAAGATCTTAAGTTCTGTGTCCCTCATAAGCCTTCTGCCTGAATGTCTGCTTATCAGGGTGTCTAAAGGATGCCATACTGCTGTGTTTGGGTACAAAAGAGCCCCACAGACTTTTGGAAGTATTTCTGAATAGACAGGAAGTGCCGGTAGGGAAGAGCAGTGAGTTTGGGGAGAATAACAAAAAATGATGCTTGAAAATTTGGAGTTCCACAGGGGAAGCTCTGGAGACAAGTATATCCATCTCCCGGAGTCCTTGGAAACTTGCCAAATGTATTAGGTCGTGCTGATTACCAATGTGCTTCTCACTGTCCACAGTGATCTCTCTCAGCAACTGCAGCAAAAGACTGTGAAGCCCTCTAGCTGCTGGGGGCACTAGCTGTGTTTCAGTGACTGCATTTTAGTATACGCATTAAAGCAGTGGGATCTTTGCAAGCCCTCTTCCTAAATATTGTACCCCTGGCTGACAAAAATCAGTGATGAGCATCAATGTCAACACTGTCATCACTCATTGTCATCAATATTATTGTTCCTTAAGGTTGCCTTTCATAGGGTTTTCATCCCTATTGCCAATGCAGAACTACTCTACTGACATTGTCACCTAGCATGTATGCCTGATGGGGATTTTGAAAACCTGTTTAAAAACATTTGCCTTTTTAACATTCCCTTATGAACACAACTATATTGGCAGAAAGCAATGGGTGATTCATAGGATGGTTATGGATTTTGAGCAGGGTTGGTGATAAAGGACTGCACACCTGCTTGTTTGTTGCTGAAATACCTTTTCTTCCTGAATGATACGGCCAACTTGAGTATTTCAGGCCACAGAAACATTCTTGCCAGAAGCTATCACGACCCTTTATTATAAAACAGCTCTTCTGATATCCAGTGTTGTGACCCAAGAAGAAAATTTGTGATGCTTCTTTTTTTTAGTCTTTGCCTTAAAAGATTGTTGTCTGTGGTATCAGTGGCACCTGCTCAGGACTGTATTTGTTCAGTGCTCCCAGAGTAAGCTGTAAACTTCAGTGTTCACAGTAGTACAAAATTACTACTAAGATAGGCAAATTCTGTATTGCTTTTTTTTTTTTTTTTTTTCTGAAACTTGACAAACTGTGGAAAATCCCCCAAAACTTAACCACTTTAAAATGCTGTCTTCTCACTTCTGCAGATACTTTTTACCATATTTGAAAAAACTGGCTTTTGTGCATAAGTTATGTAATGAAGAGACTGATGTCCTTCCATCTTCTTTCTTCCGTAACTGAAAATGGCAAGAATCAAGCAAAGATATTTCAGTCCCTGTCAGTATGGTCAGGAGGAATGAGAGTAGTCCCATGAAGCTGGAAGAAGAAACATAGATCTTGAGGGGTTTGAAAGGAAAAGATATATCTTTAGGTTACTGGAGCTGAAGAATCAGCTCAGGTTTTAGAATAAAAAACACATACACCAAGGTTGTAGGTGGCTTTTAGTAGAAATTTCTTAATGTCTTGAATTTGGAAAAGTACATATAGATTTCTTTTATGTATTATTTACATCTTTCTGTATATGCTAGAGTGTGTGAAGCTCACATTCCTGTCTTATGCACCAGAGTACTTCTTGAGAACACAGAGTATCTAATGTGTCAGAAACAGATTTTTATTCTCTTTTTTCCTATTTTGCAAACCATAAGCATGGCAGAGTTCCTCTCCAGAGGTTCTGCCCTACAACGCTCTTTGGGGCACAGAGGTTCTTGCAACTTCTGCCTGCTGTGTGGGTTAAGAGGTGGAGAGGAGCATGGTAAAGCAGGGAAGACAAGTATGGCCCAGGTTTCTCTGTAGTCCGGACATGCACAAGAGTAGTGGTGGGTTAGAAAGTCTTCCCGCAAGTGTTGTAAACATCCACTACTGTCTGCCAGAAAGCTAGGCATGAAGAGTGGCCCGAGGTCTGTGGAAACACAAATGTATTGTTGAGAGTTTTCTCTTGTTTGATCTCATGTTCCTCAGCTATAGTCTGGGCGCTGACTTCTTAATATCTTCAGTGTTTCTATGTCAATGTTTTCCTTTCCATCCACAGTGGACTTTACATGCTTCCTGATGTACATAAAGGTCATATTGTAGCCACGGTAATCCCACAGGGATACTAAGAACAAGCAACTAACATTATCATGAGTGGTTTCTCCAAGAGGATTATTTTTAATTAGTTAAGTGGATCAAAGTATTTTTGAAAACTCTTAAAAATATAGGAGATCTTTGTCTATAACGGCTACAGGCATTATGATCCTAGTCTTGCTGCTTTAGGAAGAAGGTTTTTTTAAAAAAATAAATTGAAAATATAATTTTAAGAAATTATATCAAGCCACACCCACAAAATTTATTCCATAGAGGGACGGAATTACTTAAATTATAAAATTGAAAGATGGATTGATCAGAAGACTTTTGTGTAAATGCTATATTTCTAGTACAGAGGACTGAGGAAATGACCTGGTTTGGAGATCCAAACCAGCTTCCATTATGGTAGTGTAAAGATTCTCTGTGTTTATTAACACTCTCTCTATGCCTTATGTGCTTTGTCAGTGTATGGGCTGAGGTTTGAAACATTGTTGTGATGAGTTAAGCTTTAATGACTAAATGGAACAAGTGATGTTAGGGTTTTTTGAGGCAATACTATTAGGGAGCCTTTATAGTCCCACGCAGATAGATCAAACTCCCATCTCAGGCTAACAACATATGGGATATAATGTACACTGCACATATGCAGTAAACCCAATGCGTTGTGTAGATTAACTGAGTGACATCAGTTGTAGTGGGCATGGGGGAAATTTATATAAGAATTTACTTAACTATTTTTCCAGATGTCCAAAGAGTTGAGTGTTTGGAAAAGCAGCTGTTTGCCATGAAAACCATGTTACTGACTGATTGATGGAGTTTGTGGGCCCTTGAAACCAGGGTCCTGAGCCCCGAGCTATATCCCTATCCTGAAATGGCTTTAGGATGCTCAATGTAAATGAACTGAAACCAGACCCTGTGCAGCCTGAGCACAATGCTCTTTCTCCACTTCTAATACAATTGTATGGTCCTTCTTGCTTCCCTGGGGGAAATGGACTGTAGAAGGAGGCTCCTGAATCATCAGCCAAGAGGTATTTCACACTGGCAAGATCCTTGGTTTCCCATGTGGGGTAACTCTCTGACTAGTGGACCCTGCCTCATTAGTTCACAACAATCAGAATGGAACCTGCATGGTCACACAGGGGTGCAGCAGAGAGCTAATATTAAATACTGAGATGTTGATTTACCAAGTGGGTTTTCTAGCTTCAGCAGGAATAGTAAGACCCTCTCATGCTGTTAAAACTGAGTGGAAAATGGTGACCGTGAAATTGGAGAATGAAAACTAGTGGGGATTGCTCTTTGGCTTAAACAGAACAACTGGTTTAGTCACACCTTGGCCTTTTAGACAACTAAGTTTTCCTGTGTTGTGCTATTGACATTAGTTTTAATACTATTGAAAGCAATGGATTAAAAACCAACTAAAATTCACTTTTTCCTACAAACTTATTTTTTTCACTTAAATGATGCATCTTATTTAAAGTTCCTATCTTAAATATTCATCAGTTATAAATCAAAATAAGTCTACTAAAGCTCATCTGACAGTACTGATTTCTACCAGAGAGGCTGGGCCCAGAGTTTTAATTTTCCAGTGATTTTCAATTTGTCTGCTTATGTATTTGTTTGAAAACTACATCTAAATTACTACATGCTATCAGGATAAGTGAGCTAAAAATACTGATATTCAGGCATTTTATGTCTATTTTGTATGCAGTAAAATGTAGTGAAAAATTGAGGTAAAAAGCAGAGAAAATATAAGACACTCTTTTCTGGAAGTCACTACAGTGATTGGACTTTTTTATGGCTCTCTACTTGCTTCTTGCAGACACACCACCATACTGTTCTCTCATACTGATAAGAGAGAGTAAAAATGTTTTTTAAATAAACATTTATGTAAATTATTACGTTTAACACTATTTTTCATGTATAAAACAAAAGTAAAAATTTGCTTTTGCTAATCTTCCTGGCTTCATCTCAAACAGATGAGCCACTCCCTCTGCTGGGGATATTTCTACAAACTGCTCTGTAAATGAAAAGGATGTTAAGTTTTTTCAGGGCAATGCTAGAAACACTTCTAAACTCATATGAAAACTTAGCAGTGTTATAATGTACAAACATTTCTCAAGAGTATGTGTCTTTATGTTATTCTATACTCTTAAAATATCTACTTAATTCAAGGAAAAAAAAAGAAGAAACAGAAACACCAAAATGTAAAGATTTCTTAGACTATTGGGTTTAGGTACTTCTTAATTTTCACATATTTATAACTTCATTTGCAGCTTAGCAAAGATAAGTGATGGAAAATCTATCAGAGAGAAGTTTTCCTTTTAGCTACAGGTTAGGTTTAGACTGGACAAGAGCTGTAGGACATGAGCAGCAGGTTTTTTACCTTCTTCTATTAACACTCCACAAAACACCTGGAGAGTAATGATTCTCAGGAAAAAAGTTCAGCTCATTCCCAGCTTTTGTTCAGTTACTGGCCTTTTGGATGAAGCTGTAGTGGATTCCAAAGAATGTCTCTGATGGGATGCCAGGAAGTGTTCCAACATATATTTATATATGTATCGGTTTCTCAGTCAAGCTGAAAAAGTGTGAAAACATCTGTATTTAAAAAATAAATGTATTTTAAAAGATACAGAAACAAAGGATAGAAGATCAGGTTATCTGTCCTCTGAATTTCTGTTCTTGCCTACCTACTATGGCAATAATTAATTTCCCTATATCAAACAGGATACATGCCTATATCAAGAAGGATACATGTTTCAGAAACAAGGAAGCTCCTACAAGCTCTCTGAAAACTGCTATCCAGATAGAGGAAGGAGACCTAAACTAAGGATACTACTGAAGACAAGGGAACAGATGTCACCCATTATATATTTTGTTTGGTAGCCAGGATTCATGTGCCACATGTGTGAGAAATTCAAAGTGTACATATATGACTGCAGGCTAGTCACAGCATTGCTGTTGTCTTTGCCGGTAAGAGTGGCAAAAGAAACGAAGGCAAGATGACACTAGAGGGTATAGGGAACAAAGTACACAACTATTGGAAATCATGTCACTAGTTCTGGTTTTCATGGAACACTTTATGTTTTAATTAAAATCAATGTCAAAATAAATTATGTTTATAGAAAAAAAGTGGAAAGAATTTGTTCTGAAAAGACAAAATGGAAATTTCATCCTTCCCAAAGCTTTCCCCCAGTTTGTTTGTAGAATTTTACATTGTTTCTGAAGAGCTTGGGGTCAAGCAAACTCCTAAATTGGTATTTTTTCTTCGAATTTTAAAGAATTAAGTGCCCTGCCCAGTAGTTAGTGTCTTTGTGGTGTTTTTGTTGTTTTAGTGGCAACTTGTTCAACAGGACAAAATAAAAGTACTAAACGAAGGTTGAATTCTAACAGCCTTATATTGAAAAGTGCTAATTTCAATTAGATTATTTGAATAGAGTGTAGTCTTTGAACATGCCTGAATAGGGCAAAAACTGGACTGGTAATTGCACTGGGAATAGACTACATGACTGGCACTTATCTACTTTTAAATTTCTACAGGCTCATTTTCCTTCTCACATCCATTGGTATAGAGAGGGAATCCTAATGGCCGTGGGTGTCAGTGGAGAAGATGATCATACATAATGATTCACTCAATATTACTTAGCTATGACTGACACAGATTTTTTCCTATGCTCAGGGCCTCTTTCTTTTGTATAATGTACACAAACACAAAGGATGAAACATTTGGGAACCTAGAAACAGGTTTGTTTCTCAAGAGCTGAAGGATCCAGCACAACTCAGAAATATGTGAGTGGTTCCTAGGAAAGAAGGAAAAGAGATGAGAAAAGTGATTATATACTAATTACGAAAAAGTATGCATACCAATATCCAACCTTTTAAGAGCAAGCAAAAAAAAAAAAAAAAATAAATTGCAAAACCAGAGATCACTAAATGAAGAAATTTCAAGGTGAAATTGTGGGACTGTGTCACTGTAAAAAGGTTTAACAAATAAACCATGTGATTTTAGGAAAACTCTTGTAGACAGAATCTTTGAGAAAATTGTATAAGACCTGAGGGACTCCACAAAAGCCAAGGAATTAACTTCAGATTTACATAGACCTTGTATATTTAAGACTTTATTTGAATTGAAATTACCAAAGGGGAAAAAATGAAGCAAAATTGTATCTTTACTTTTGAGACTTGTTATACTTAGCCTCTCTAAAGTATCTATTTAGCATGTTTCAGTGCATTAAAAACCTTCCTATTTAAGACTAAACCCTTTTAATATGGCAGAAGCAATAGTTGAACACAGGGTTGTTGTGTAATGTACATAAAACATAAGGGAATGGCACTGGATCATGAAATCCAATCTCTTGTTGTTATTGGTACCACATATTTATTCAATTTTATGAAAACGTCACAAAATGTTTTAAATTGTTGCTGTTATATGCCATGAATGTATGTACCTCTAATTCAAGGTCCTTTACTAGTGTTGTCATGTATAACATAGCTCTTTTCAACTAAGTTGTGGTGGAATACGGTTGTGTTACTCTTCACACATCCCCAGATGAAACTGGAGGTTAACAGAAGCATAGAGTTGAGGCAAGAGAAAGTGTGAACCTAGCAAAGGAGTTAGGTCCACACTTGAAGTCAGATAAGCACTAAATAGAGCACTAAAAGCTACAAATGTGGTTTCACAGTATTTTACCTTGAGGGATGGAAGAACCACTATGATTTTTTCCATGGGAAATGAAACATGCCAGTAGCTATATGACGGGCTATGTTAAGGATTTAATAAATTCAGAAAGCATGGAACTGATAGGTGCTGAAGGTAGGGCAATGTGTTCTGCCTGCTGAACATACAGCTGCTACTTTAGCAAATGCAGCGGTCATTCTTGCTTCTCTCCTGTGGCTCTTCCAGGTGTTTCAGTGAACGCAACATCTGGAGGATAGCGCACAGTTTTACTCAGGTCATCTATTGTTCTGTGGATTACAAATGAAGTGCTGTCAATTTAACTGTGTGCTTGCTGGAAAAGTAACATTAAAAATTACAAAAAGAAGTGGTCAAGAGTTTCTCTAGCTAAAACAGGCAGATTAAATTTAAAAATTTAATAACATCCTTCACCTCAGAACTTTTGTGTCTCCTACGTGACCACAACCACTGCTAGTATCTTTGAGCTTGGGAGATTATGCAGTACTGTGGAATGGTTGTTCTGCATAAAAACTGAGCCCAGAGTCTGTGCCAGCTCACAGCAGGTCACAACTTTGCTTCCATTATTTTCCCTTTTGCCTGTCTTCTCACAGTGGCTTTTTCAAATGTATAAGCTGGTACTGTGCTTGTTTTAGCCATACAAAATGGGGCAAAAAATAGTCTAGAAATATGTGGATTTTGTTCAGATTGTAGGAGTATCCTGGATGTATTTAGATGCATTGTGCCTACTTTTTACTGAAAGGATTAGTATCCTAACAGAAATGTGATTTCTGGTCAATATTCTGCAATTTGTGTTTCTGTAGTAACAGAAATGTGATTTCTGTTTAAAAGTGTGTAGAGTTGAACATGTACATGCCATATAATCTGGTTATTTTATTTGATCCTCACGTTTCATGAGTCAAAAATTCCTTGGATTTCTTATGCACACCTCTTTGAAATTAATAAATCTCAGAATCAGAATTTTTATTTCCCTTGTATATTAAGCATTGTGCACATGGGAATTCCAACCAGGAGTGTTAATGGAATGTTAAAAAAGTTTACAATTAACTGTTAAATCTTTGCACTGAAATCTTTCACCTTGGCCAGATATAAATGAGATGATATGTCTGTATTGTTGGAATGCCCCAGCCCTATATACCATATTGCTGTCTCAAAGTAACAATATCCATGAATATAACATGTATGTCAGTGTGTGAGTGTGCATGCGAGTGCATGTATGTCACAATCTACCCCTTAGAAAAGTTTGAACCTGGTTGTTCAAAGTTTTTAAAATTATTTTCAGTCTGAAAAAAAGCATATAGAAACTACAGCCTAAGTTACAATTAAGGGAAAATACATTTCAGAATGAGAATATTTAGGTGTCTTTTACCAGAGTTTCACTGATATATAAAACCTCAGTTATTCCTATTCTTTTAGCAAATTGAAGACTCATAATTTCTGCCAACCCTCAGGTTGTGTAGCATAGAAAAGATGGAAAACCTTCTTTTCTTCTCTGCACATATAAACCATTTTATCCTAAAGGAGAAGTTTTCTGGAAACTAAATGAGTATCCTCTTGTGCAATTTTCCTTCTCCTCTGGCCCAGTTTTTCAATCTTTCATGGGACAGCAGTGTATAGTCCTAATAATGTCACTCACCTTTCAGATTATTTTAATCATGAAATTACCTGCAAATAAAGGGGGTTCAGTCTGGAATAGTTTTAAAGGTCTTGCAGTTAAGAGTCTAAATCTCAAATGAATGTGTCTTAATGTACTTGAGTGCATTGCTTGCAGAGCCGGCCTTAGATATTTACATTCACTATGGTTTACATTTTAGTAACACAACCTTTTTAGGTATCTGTCCTAAAGTGACAGAGCAGGTCAGACACAGATCTAGAAAGATAACCCAGATGTTCCACTTTATAGTGTAGATTTGTAGCCACTTTTAATGTACTGTTGTTTCAGTGAACCAACATAGGTTGAACCTCCATGCTTTCTTTCACTCAGAGAATGAATTATCATGTTTTTGTTGTTAAACTGATGACATATATGATCTACACAATGTATGCCTTCTATAAGTGTCAGTAATTTTTTTTTAAAGTCTGTTACAAAAGCAGGTGCACGTTTTGGTTTTTTTTTTTTCATTTTGAAATGTAATAAAGTCAGTTTTTGGCCTCAAGCAATACTAGGATTTAAAATAGGAACTACTTTGAAGCAACATGAAGTTGCACCCAGCCTCTAGGTTATTAAATGTGTTTTCTCTCTCTGGCTTCCTAAATGCACCTCATTGTTTAATGGAATTCTAACTGTAAGATTTAGTTGTAGGTATTTCAGCTGGACTTCCTTTAGAAATACATAATGATGCACCCACGACTTCAAAACACACCGAGTGGATTATGGAGAGGGGTGGGGGAAACAAAATATTTTTTTACTTCCAGATCACAAGGACAAATAAGCAAATTAACAGTATTTCAAGAGAAGCAATAATATGCCTGGTGGATGGGTCATCTCAGTGATCTGGGCAGGTAGAACTGGGTGTCAGCCTTCAAGGGCTTTATTTCAAGCACAGCCTAGTTTCTGCAACTCATGATCAACAATAGCCTGATCTTTAAAAACACGTTGGTAAATAAACATTCCATTCCAGCAAGCCTTCCTTTCCAGTCAGTGTAAGATATTCTTATAACTAGGATTGACTGATGAACTTTGGCACTTTCAAAACTGACCATCTGGAAATGAAGGCAAAACGATCCTCTGAATTACAGATATCCCAAGTATTACCCAGAATTTACAATGTTACTGTTCAATTTGCATGAGCTTAAATCATATTCCCCAGGAGATATGTAGTGTACCTAGAAGACTGTGGTGTCTGTAGTTACATTAAATAAATTATTTTGCAAAAGCAGTCATGTACTATGGAGGCAGTAGCTGTAAATTCACAATAAGGCCAACTCATATGTTGCACGTAAGTGCTGTAGGTACTGCTATAACAATATCCTCTTGCAAAAAAAATGGAGTCCAAGTGTCTAATCCAAAGAATTTTATTATTTTACTTTGATGAGGGGTAAAGACAGCTCAGCTAGAACAGTTGCAGGCACACTGAGGGGACAACAAGGAGGAAGACGAAGATGCATAGCCATTCTTTGCTTTACATTAATTCCACAGACAGAAGGTTTCAATTTCCAGAACTGTCAGCTTACCCTTTGTTTTTTTAACTTCTTTTGTATTCAATTTAAAAGACTTTTTAAAGGTACATTTAATTATTTCAATCTTTTCTTTTTAAGAAATGTTTTAGCTTTTTTTGTTCTTGTAGGCTTGCTCGAGAATGCTAATATCTTCTCCCTCAGCTACACTCCAACCCCAAGCAAAATCATGTTAGAGCAAGTAATGCTTTCCGAATGAAAGTTTTATTTTCACACACAGCCAAAATGAATTATATTGCACCTGCATGAATGATGTTTCCCTTATTTTATGAAACTGGAAGACAGCCAAGTTGTGCAGCATTTCTGTAGGTGCAGAGTTTTTTTCACACGCCTCTTCCCAGCACCACCTGCTTCAATGATTTGGGTGTTCCCCTCAGGTAGGTCACAATTTAAAACATGTTACTACTCAGATTGGCCACACCCAGAGATAATAAACTCTTTTTTTTGACAACGGCTGTGTTAGCCAAATATGACATAGTGATCTATGTTAGGTTTTTTTTGAACTTTGAATAAATGTGTGCGTTACTGGATGTCAGGGGTAGCTGATCCTATTATACAGACATTTCCAGAACCATAACATGAGATCCAGTTCAATGGTAAAAAATCCCATTTGGGTTTGGAAAGCTGAAATGAGCCCAGTAGTCCAGCTAGTTCATTATCTTGTCTCTAGCACTGGATGGTAAGAGTCATTGAAAAGGAAAGTGCAAGAAATGCTGCAGAGGACTGTAATTTTATTATCATCTTGTGCTGAAGTTCACAGGCAGAGTGGATGTAGGAATCTAGTTTGCAGTGACCATGCTCCAACTCCTCAAACAATGAACTTTATTTCCCAGTGGTCTCAACCCAACACCTATTGCAACAGCTTATTCACACAAAAATAAAATAAATCCAGCTCCATAGTAGGAGGGTCTGTCTATCTGGGGTGTAAAACAATTCAATTCTAGTAAATTTTCTGTCTATTTTTCTGCTTTAAACAGCTTTTGTTTGGTTAATTGGTGCCGTAGGCAGATAACCAATTTTCTCCTGTGGAGGGATTAGCTGAATTCCATTGTTGAGATGTTCTAATTGTTAATTTGCATGCTTGAGAAAGATTATAGTTTTGATTGTGAAACCTACCAGGGTTGATTTTATTTTGCCTGAACAAAGTGGAGGAAATAGTTTTTTGTACTTAATTAATATCTACATGGTATCAAGCATTGGACAACGTCAAACACAATTATGAAGCATATTTAAGGAACAAATGTCCCTAATTCTCCTCTTTGGGAACAGTTCATGGGCCAGCTACATCTCCAGAGGAAGTTAGATAAACCCTAAGGCTGAAAAGTCCTCTAAAAGCTGTTAAAAGCACAAAGGATTGTGGGAGCCCAGCAAACCTCACTCCTGCCACTGTTCTCAATTCGTATACTCTAGGAGTTCCTCTTTATCTTTGCCTTTCTCTTCACAGTGAAAAATAAAATCAGGTTGAGTTATTAACTTGAGCTGGATAATTGGAGGTAAAGTCCTACAGAAGATAAGGCACTTTCATATGAATTAATAGATCATGATAAACCTATGTGTGTGAGGGGGGATGGGAACTTCATTCTTCATATATGCCTGGCAGCTCATCAGAAAGTTACTATCTTATCAGGTCTGGGAATTTTATCCCATTTAGCTAACTTGGCTAAAACCTCTTGCAGCATTAGGCACTGTTTCTGGAAAATGCAAGAGAAATTTCAGTTTCTTTTTTAGGAGAACATTGACACGTTTCTGTTGCTGCTGCTTTGCAAAGAGATGTGGCACCAACATTGTCCTCAGATGGTATCAGTCACTGTTAATTTTAATCCCTTCTTTATTCCACTGCTTGTGCTCTGTTAGTTTATGAGTAGTGACAGGAGAAGATCTGGTATTTTGAATTTCTGATGCAAAAAGTCCTGCTCCCCTGAGGTCTGTTGGAGCCTTTTACAGCTGTGATGAATGATTGCAAAGTCACTGCAAAATGTCCTCACATGAAAAAGTTTCTCACTAGAGTAGTGGAACTCCTTACATGAGACAATGGAAATTCAAGACTATCTCCAGCTTATGGATAAGTAAAACTTTTTGAGTGTTACAGTCAAGTTCTGCAGATGGGTGGGGAATACCAAGACAAGACAGATTAAAACAGTGAAGGAAAGATGGATCAAGTGCATGGATCAACAGCTACTGTGAAAAAACGTTGCTCGGAAGTCAGAAACTAAGAAATGTCTGAGTGGTGGCAGAATAGAAGGCAGTCACTGCTTTCCTCTGAGCACCAGTAATAAGAAATAAAAAATGGTGTCTGGGAGGGTTGTTTTGTTTTTTCCTCTCTCTCTGTTCTTTGGGAGTCTAAAATGAGAAAAACAGACCTTCTGCAGAGCTGTCTTCCTGTGATCAAAGGAAGGATGTGAAGAATCAAAATATGCCTTTGTTTGAGTGAGGAGATCCTAAAATCCATATACAAAGTAATGTTTGGATAATTATATACTGGTGAGCACTACACAACAAAAGTAATTTTTTTTTGGCTGACTGAGAGAAAGGGAAAAAATGAGAGGATTAAAGCAAACCAAATGAAATAAAAAGTTTTATGGACAGATAACACAAGACAAATGTCTCTGTGAGCATTATAAATTTTGCTGATGATCTCATTAAGACTTTTGGGGGAGTCATCCATTTTATTTTATGTGTACTAGCTTAGTTCCCTTCCATCAAAAATATCTGATTCTTCATGGTGATTCCAGCTAGCCCTTGTTCCAATAGGACAGTCACTAAAAGGCTAATCTTGGGTTCATCTCTAATTAGCATGTTAAATAGTGTCTGTATGTTAAATATCAGCACAAGAGATTTTTTGTCAACAGTAAGCAATATAGAAAGGTTACACAGGAAAAGTACCTTGTGGATGCCTGACATGATGCCTGACACAACTGTGGATATCATAGATGTTTTGAGAGCACAATGAATGTGTAGATGGACAGTTACCAAATTACAGGGGCCTCTTTTCTCAGGTGTTGGGCAACATTATGTTGGGCTGAGAAGGGGCATTGCTTGGATTCATTATGACAAAAGTCAATAGTATTATCCATGCAAAAAACGAATGATCAGTTGCTGTGTTATGGTTTGTGCTATTTTAGCAGCCCAACATTTTGTACTGATATTGAGACTGTTCACAGGTCACCGTTCATGAGATCACGCCCATAAACTGGGAATTTTTCCTAAAGATAAAACAAATATAGACCTCAGTATCCTCCTTCCATTAGGTAGAGGGGCTATAATAATAGACTATTTAGATAATCCAAATCTGAAATGATAATAAATAACACAGGGCAAATAAAACCCCAACCTGAATGACTGCCTTAGCCATTGGGACATGACTGAACTGGTGTGGCCCTGATCAGAGAATGTTCTCTTGCAGTTTCCAGGTCTGCATGCTCTGATATAGGAAAGGCTGGATAAAACTTCAGGTTTCTGGATAGTTATGTCAGTGAAGGTCTTGGAGGACTGTACATCTTCTTCTGTGCCATGGCTCTGGTCTCAGTCCCACAAGAACCAATATTAAAGACTGATGTTACACATTTTCAAGGTATTTTAGCTAAGAAAATGCAAAGCTCTAGGTTTTGAGTAGTATATATTGTCATTTTGAAATTCAGCTTTGATTGCCTACTGACCATGATTAGTCGGGCACAGGTAGTTTCAATTGACTGTCTGTAGATCAGAAATACCACTGGGCTGCAGAAGTCAAATTAGAGTGGTCCCAGACTGCACTATATGCAGTTTACTGGGTCACACCAAAAAACTTCATTAGTAGTATAACATGTCAAAATTAGTCACTTAAGAGTGTAAACAGCTCCAGAAACAGGAATGAGCAGGCCTCCAGCCATCTGCTTTGTGTGTTAGTCCCGCTTTTTCACTGTAGGCACTGATTTTTGTTCACTCAGCCAGATGATCGTCGTCTTAGATTCAGCTGAGTGTCCCGAAGTAGCAGAGAGCTGGAGATGTCAACAGATTGCGATGCCTTCCGGTAGGGGCACAAGGCTCTGGGCTCAGCAGGGAGGACCAACATCAACAGCTGGTACATCCCAGGACCTCTTTTCTATCTTCGCTGCTCATTTTTTGCTACAGATGTGAGAAGCAAACGATCTTGTCATTATTAGCAAAGGCACCCTGGAGTAACCCTACACTCCTTTTTAACTGAAGCCAGCAACAAAACTTCCTCCCCCATCCTCCCTCCCCCTCTCTTTCCCTCCCTCTCACCTCTCTCCTCACTCTGTTCTCTGCTATTCTGACATTCTGAATTTGAATGTGATTTAGAGCATATTATTTTCATCAGAATTTATAATTTCTACCTAGTATATTTTTTTGCTTCCTGTCTGCAGCAGCCAATTTCTATGGACCTGATCCCTCATTCTATGAAACTAGATTTATTTGGGTTAAATTCTATTGAGATAGATTTATAAAGTTCTATAAAATAACCCAGAGATCTTGAAGTAACATTTTTTTAGGGCACCAAAATTATGTAAAATGTACACCAGCCATGCAACCAGAAAACAAATCCTAAAATGCATGATCAAAAGAAAACATTAGCAAGCCTCTGAACAGCAGTAGCAGCATCAATTGCTAGTTCATATAAAAGAGTCAGTAGGGGATTAAGCAATTGCTGTGCAAAGAATAAACCAATGATTTCTTGAAAATTAGTGTTCAGCTGATAGCCATTTAATTAAACTGTTTGCTTTAGCATTTGTGGTTTTTAATGGAATTTCAGGAGAGGTTAAAGGGAGGAGTTGAAGGATAAAATTTAATACAGATACAGAAAGCTTTCATTTCTCTGGTAAATGCATAGTGTTTTGATAAGTTGTCTCCCATCAATAGACTGATAGACGAAATATATGAACATAGCAACAGCTTGTGGAAAAATCATCCTAAATTTAACTGAAAAGTAAATATTGGTTAATAGTGTCTTTACTGTACAGCCATGCTTCAGAGCTATTAAGGACTAAAGTGAGAGGAAATGTCATACACCAGAGATGCAAAACTCACTTTCAGAGTTAATGAGCTGCTCCAGTGATCTGTGTGGAGAAAAATATGGCATTGAGATATGGCCTAGTGAAAAAAAGTCATTTCAATTGATCATGAAAAAATGCAAAATGATAGATCAAAATCATGATGAAGTTAAAGACTAGTATTTCAGTGTATCTACTAATCAGTGGGAGTAAGAAAGAACTATTTCCTAAGAATGAGCAGAGGGGGGCTGTTTTGGTGAACTTTTGCTACCTTCAAGGTTCTGGTAAGTACTGGTGAAAGGATATTAAACTTAGCAGGGCCCTGATATGATCAGCTGCAGCTATTTTATTCTGTGTGGATCACATCACCTTTATTTCTGAACTTAAATGCTGTGCCGGTTATTTGGACAAAAATTAAGTGTATTATAAAATAGGAAAGACATGCATTAGGAACTGTAAGTCAGGAAAACTTTACTCTCAGTTATATACCCCAACTATGATAACAAAGTAGCCTCTCTGTCATGAGCACAGAACCTGATTATGTGGCAAACTTTGGATGAGATTCATTTTGCCATTGCCCTTTAACAAATGTATGGAAAGAGAAGGGGCAGACTGGTCAGTGAAGTCCTTCAGCCCTCTGAGGGTCTTGATCCTGGGGTCAGGTTGAGAGAACATCTAACCTACATCAGTTGGGTTAATCATAAATGTCATGAACATTTTAATTAAACAGTCACAGTGATATGATGAGCATTTTGTATAAAACAGCTTGTCCTCCTCTCACCCCCTCAATACTCATGTTAAAGCTCAACTTACGGTACACAAAGGAATGAAAGATTCATGAGCTCGAAAGACAGCAAGGGAAGAGGAACATGGCTCTGTAATAGTGATGGGCAGCATACTTGGTAAGACAGCAGTGTATCTAAATGACTCTGGCATCAGTCTATACCCATGTCTTCACAGGCTCATATTGCCCCTCATCTCTTCTTGCCAGCTGAGCTTCTACTTAAAAGTTGCCTTTGGACTTTGCCAAACCCTTTGCAGTCAGCAAGAATGTACTAAAACCAGAAGTTACACAATACTCCAACCTCCCTGCTATCCACCTATTAGCCTATCATAATATTTAACTTAATAGTACCATTAACTTAATAGTACCATGGTGGTACCATGATATGTTTTTGTTATGATGAAAAATTTAGATGGCATTGTTTATTCCTATGATGTTATTTAGTGGTTAGGCTGCTCAGGATATATAAGAGCAGAGCCTTTAATTCCTACTGTTCCTCTACCTAATTCCATAAAGAACTTGCCTGGGTAGGGTCAACACCAAGTAAGTTTTAGTACCTCTTGATATTTAAGTAGTCTTAGGGAAAAAAAGGCAATTGGCATACCTGGTCTGAAAAATGTTTCATTATCACAGTGGCAAATATTTAAATCACAATTGTATTGGTCTTATAATGAAATAGACTGGAAACTTCCTGCAATATAGTGTGTTGTGTTTATTACCCAAGAAAAAGCAAATCAGTCTAACTTGGCCATTAATTTACCCTAAAGTTTTTGTGTATAAAAGCATTACAGATGTTGTGATGAAAAGATCATGTTGTCCATGTACAAAAATGTCAACAAATCTAGTCAGGTATAATCACAACAGGTCCTGCACGCTTGCTGTCCAGACAGTTTAACCCCTATATCATCTATCAAAGTCCTGTCTATATCTCAGTCTACTTCTCCAGGGAGGAGCAGTAAGGATAGGAGAGAGGTGTGTTTTGACTCAGATAACAGGAAAACAAGGGTAATAAAAAACACACATAAATTAGGCTGTGAATTTAGTATATTCACCTTTGAAAACATTTGTGAGTAGATTTCTGTGGAGGGTGGGAAAACAAGAATCCTTGAGGTATTCTCCTGGCAGCACAGAAGTCTATGGGTCTTCATTAACATGGCATGATCATCAGTGATATAGGCACAAATTAAACAGACTTATTATTTAATAATGTCATTCATTTGCATTGGTTTCTTTTCTACTCATAAATTTATGCTAAGAAAACAAGGTAGTACTTTAAAGTGGTCATTGAGGGTGTGGAAAGGAATATGATAGATCTTTAAGTTCAGACTTACTTAAAAGACAAGAAAGCTCAGTTCTTTAGAAAATAAAAGATGCCTTGCAAAATAACATCTTCATTTTATTTATATAGAATTATGCGTCATAAGTGCTAGTTAGCAGATATTCAGTTAATGTAAAATATCAGCATATTTTTTACAAATGTAAATTATTATAATTTATATTTTGTCTACTTTCTTCTTCCAGTTTAGTTTCCCTCAGTGTCATGCGTCCTCTTCTCTGTAGTTCCAACCTAGACAGAAAGAACCATACAGTCATCCTGAAAATAAATATGCAGCAGCACTAGGTGCAAGAAGATTTCTGCAATCTTCAACAGAAAAAAATAATGCAGCAAATATACTAGAATGGATCAGAATAAATTGCTGAAATCAAGTAGAAGCATGATTCTGTCCAAAACAAAGATGTCTTTTGACAGCTCCATTATATTAAAAAGCAAAAAGTGGGAGTTTCATGTAGTATGACGCAAATCATTGTTCTGTTTAAGGAAGACTTTGGAGTAGTAAATTATGATCTTGTTTAAACTGTGATTTATCTTGTAAGACAGAAATGATCTGGAGTACTTCAGAGGCTTAGGTTAAAGCTTTCTTCTTGTTTGAAAATTTTAAGTTTTGTTTCTTTTTCTTTGAATAGCATAATGCTCTTATCTTAATTATAATGTGCCACTGTGACAGTGCATGTGGCTAGGAATTAAGCTTAACCCTTTGAAGAGAGGAGCCAGATGCTGCTTATTTGTGTGGATTATCTAAAAATACAGAAACATGCAGCAACCAATGTACTTGGTGTAAGGTGGAGTACTCAATAATAACTGCTACACATTATACAGAAAATATGGAGGGGTCAATTTTGGCCCTCACAGCAAACATCAAATTTCCTTGCATAGTAGAAAACTCTGCTGGTGAAGGAAGCCTGGTACGGTAAGCCCAAAGAGTCTTTTACTATGTCATCTATTACTGTTATAAATTATTAACTACTTAGTCTAAAAAAGAAATGACATAAGATGTTCACACTAGGCAAGAGAGAATTGTGTGGAAAAGTTGCTGTATGGGACACAAACTGCCCCACTCCTTATCCCTCACCTTGAGCAGAGGGAGAAGCCAGGACCTGGACTCCCTGTAGGTACCTCCCGACCCATCACCTCCCTCTGCTTCCACCACCTCTGGGCTCTGCACCTGCTCAAGTTGCAGTTCTCTTTTCCCCTCAGTGAACAGTACTTGCTTTCACTTAGGGTTAAAAATGCTTCCCAGGACCTTTGTCAGTATTAATGTAACGTATTAATATGGCAATTGTACTCAAAGGTCAGCAGAGAAATCAGAAACCCAGATGACTTTTCTGCTTTGGCATCACTGTTGCATGAGCTGTATTTATAACCTGCACTTTCTGCACAGATATCCATTCATCCCACAGCTTCTACAAAATGAAAAGCCCCTTGGAGCCACAATTTAAAAAACTATATTAGAAATATAGTTCATTTTTTTTGCATTTGATTTAAGAGGCGGAAGCGAGAAGGCTGTTACTGATAATTTTTAGCTTGTTCCTTAGTATGATCAGCCTGTATTACAGTTTTAAAGCCTCAGTATTGTGCAAGTGATGACTTCACTTCACTGTGGTAAAATTGACCAATTTAGTCAATTAGTAAAACTAATTGTAATAATATCTCAGGTGAGTGATCCAAGGGAAGCTTAAATTCCTTGAAGAAATAGGATATATTCATAAGCTTTGTTTTTCATGGCAAAATGTATAATTCTTTCTTGTTCTGGGTTCATGGCTTCCTTTTGATAAAGAGGAGGCCCTTCTCTTGATGCTTAAATTCACTTCTTTCTCTTATCCGGTAAATGCCTTATAGCTTTAGGAAGGCAATCTCCATTCAGAGAGAGAACGGGAATGATAAGGGTCAATTAGGTTCGGTCTTCTAATTTCTCTTCCAGAACGGCACAGGCAACTGTTAGAAAGAGATACGCAGAGGGGTGTTCAGCCCAGCAGGGCTTTCTTGCAAACCTTGCCTGGGTTCCTTACTCAGCTTTGCATTTTATTTTAGTTTCAATAGAAAAGGATGGTTCTCCTCATATTTTGATCTTTGTTGATATATGAGGATTTGCAGTGTTACCTTCAGGCTGATGCAGGCACCCTTTTGACAGGCCTGGGAAAGCACACGGAAGTGCTACCTTCTGCTTATCTGGCTTTTTCACCTCAAACAGTCTTCAGGTTGTTTCAGACTTGTATTTGCAGGAATTTCTTCAAAAAGGAAGACAAGTGAAAAAATGTGACAAAGGTTCCAGTAAATAAGTATGAAAATAGATTTTTCTCTTCTTTAGGATACACTTTTTCAAGAGAAGGAAGGCTTAGAGAAAATAAGATACTTTTTTTATAATTTTGGTGATATTAAGAAGAAATTGTGCCTGGGAAGAAAAAACACTTGCAAGGAGTACTAAACAACTCATCTCTCCTTTGCTTTTTAATGAGAACATTACCCTGCCATTCTCTTTTTCTTATTACTAATCTTCACCACATCCTCATATTTTTTGTGTCCTGCCTCTTCCTTTTTTGTCTAAAAACACCTTTCACAATTTGCAAAAACAAGTCTATGTTTACACATTTAAAAGACATTAAACTTATAGAAATTTCATTATCCAGTGTTTTGAATTCAAGAAGCTAGGCAGCTTTTAAATTTGTATGAGCAGCATATGGGTGGACCTTCTCCCCAAGGTTTGCTTTTTTTTAATTCATTCTGTACATAATCGGTATTTAGAATTACTGCTTTGATACTGAACACTCTATGAACTCACTGAAAATTTAAATAACCACATCTATAAAACAATTGTAAATACTTCTAGTTGTAAAAAAAAAAAAAGTCTGCATGCTTCATTTTTATGAGAAACAAATATCACTGTAAAAATATTCAGTCCTGTAATCAATAAACATAACCTTCCAGGGTGTTATTACAGACCTTCATTTGCCTTCAAGTTTTACTTGCAAACATTATTGGCTGCATGGCATGAAGGTCATTTTATGCAAAGCACACATATGAGATGTGGCAAAGGTAACATGCTACCAGAATATCTGTGTTTCCAGAAAAATTCTAGAACAAACTACTGCAGAATAAAAATAATAATTCTGAACTGCATCAGCTTTTACAAAGGTCAATTTTATGAAGATATTGACTGAAAAGCATGCATTATTCCTAACTTTTGTTCTATATACTCTTAATTTTGTTAAACCTGGTATTTGGCATTTCAAATACAAAATGAGAATTTTCTCTGTGCTTTCAGCTTCATAGCAAGAACATAAACTTCCCAAGGGGAGCTGTTTGTTCCAGATTTATCCATCCATCTCATATTTATCCAACATCAAGGACAACGTTTTCTTGGGAGAGGAGTTTAGGGGTTTTTTTAACATGGTAGTTCCTTTAAACATTTCAGCATTTGGAAGCTAAGCAGTTTCACTAGAAATCTGGTCACAGTATCTCAACTGAGTGCAGTCATTTTAGTATCAGATTCTGAAGAACACTCTATTCAGGCCAGATGCTTGCAACATCTCTAAAGGTTCTCTGATTAATTGAGGTGAAACCACCCTGTATAACAGGGTCAGCACACACAAGCTTTCATTATTTTCTTCATTTACATCAATTAGAATTATGGAGGGCCTGGGGCTACTCCTGACTTCTAAAAACATGATCTACTCCTAGGTGATGTTTAAATAGAGCACCAGAAAGACTACATCATATTTCATTAACAAATAAAACTTTTATTTCTTTCATCAACGACAGCAAGATTTATATTAGGTGTTTTGCTAAAGCAAGTCATTACCATATATCACTCAGGGTGGTCAGACTCGGAAGAACTGTAGCTTGGTGTATATCACAACAATCAATCTAAAGATAGTGAATTTCATTTTTTGCACAGACTGCAGTCAAGAAAGAACGAACATCAACTCCATCAAACTTTGTGGATTCCAGTTTTCTTTTTATGACAGCTTATTTAAGTGCTGTGCAAACCACTGTTTTGTATTGTGGCTCAACAAGAAAATGCCTTTACCAGACTGAAAAAAAAGAAATTAATTTCAGGTCCTCTATCTTGAAAGCTAGATGAAAGGAGTAAGTCTACCACACATGGAGGTGACATAGTATATCACATGTCAGAATTAGAGAGGTATTCCAGAAATGAACCAAAAAGAAACATGGTATTGATAATACTGTAATTTTCTACAGTCTAGTGTATAACAGCAGACATCTCTCCTGCGGATGCTGTGTTCAAGGTGAAATCAAAGCCACATTTTCCTTTTTTCAGTGTAAGTTATTGTTAAGTCACTGTAGCCTTGTCCAACAAAGCAAAATTTGACTCACTAAGTGTTTTATCAACATGTGCAAGTTAATTATCTACAGCAACATTATTGCTGCAAGTATAGTGAATATTTCTGCAAATTTTAATAAAATTATTCTGAATGGTGGAATAACATGTTTTGTTAAATAACATTGGGTCCACGCTGTGACTGTAAATCCAACCATATAGGACTGTGAACATAAATATCTCTTCTTTTGTGTGGAAGGGCTTCTACTTACTCCACATTATTTTTCCCATTTCCTTTCCATGCCTCTGTAACACCCTCTAGCCTGTAAGGCTAGTGACTGTACTCATCCTGTGGATAGAGACTGGTAATAGTAGAAATGGAGCTGGGGAATATACATTTTCCATCACTTTTACCTGAAGTAAGTAGTGAAGACAGTGACTGGTGTTATTAATTCAGATGCCAGACAAGAGTGGAACAGTCTTATTCTGGCATCAGGAAAAGAGTACAGGCACAAACTCCTAATGGAGTCCAAGTGGGCCATCAAACCATCAAGCTAGGATTGACCCAAACACTTTATAGTTACTTAGTGTTCTGAGGTCTTTGGAGATCTTCCAGGTTTAGAAGAGGGAAGGGCTAAGAGAGTCTCACAGAAGTCACAGCATGTTTTATCTTTTTTTCCTTCATTTTTTTTCAACATTCTTCCATCACTTCACCTTCCAGAGTATGAGAAGGGAAAGCAATTTTGCAACAACTGATAAACCGTCAGAGAATTTCAAAAATCTGTCCTGCCTGTGTCTATAAAAATCACACATAAATATGCTTTTTCAACATTGACTCTAACATTCAAACAGTTTAAAACCCAGCACTACTTTTCAAAACTACCTGTCTCATCTAGTTGGAAGCAAGAGGTACTCAGCATTTCAGCTTGCTAATAGTGTAACTATAATATGTTAAAGCACAGGCTAGACCACAATTCAGGGAAGAAAGCAATATTCTAGGCCTACTCTTAATTTTTAGAATGTATCAAACATTAGGAATTAGCTGTTAACATGAAACCTGGACATCTGGTTGTCTAGACACGGTTGTTAGAGCCAACTTCAGGCCTAGAGACTGAAGGAAAAAGAAAGAAGGAATGTTTTTTTAATGTAATACAGAGAACACAGTTGTATTTGCTACAGTAGAAAATCTGATTTTAAAAGATCAGAGACAACAGTTAGCTTGTAAGTAACAAGAAGCATTGGAAAGGTAGTCAAAGGTGATGATCTGTTTGACATGGTTTTATCAATTGTTGTTCAGGACTGTTGGTGATGAGTCCTTATCAGAGAAATCAGAAGCTCCAGTCTGACTAGCTTTGAAATTCTGCACAATATCTTGTTTGTTTTGGGTACTTCTTACTGTTTTCACATTGCATAGTTCACCTGTATGAGACAACTTGAGAACTTGGGGAGCTCATGGTCTACTGGTCTCAGAAGAAGCACTTAACAGGAACCTACTCAAATATTGCTGATCAGAAATCTTATGATAAGCACATCTGATGCCATACTGAACACACAGCTCAGGACTCTACCAAACTGAGTCATGTCTAATAGTGTTCACCAGCAGAAATGTGCATTGCTGCTCTGCCTGAGCACCTTGCAGATTACTCCGACTAAACCACTTAGTTCTAGCAGCTGTAATTAGTAAGTGTTAAGCCTAAGAAAGGAGAGGCTATAAACTGCCTGGAAACTCTGTGGCTGGTAAATCCCAGGTGTTTTGTTTTTCTTAATTTCCTTTGAGTTTGAGGTGAAATGAATGTGGAAAATACATGTTACAATTGGTGGTTAAATGCTGCATGCCACCTAGATGGGTAGGTTTCTCATTCCACCTGTTGCCATAAAAAGGCTGCTTTCAGAAAACAAAAGATTTTTCCGTGTGATGAGTTAATGTATGAACAGTACATAGTACATTAAACAAATATGGATAACATAGCAGTTAAGTACTGAGGCAGTAACAACTATCACAGAGTACATTTTTCTCAATTCATTTACAAAAGTTCACAAACCATGTCAGCAATTCCCAGAACTTGGTGTATTTTACCTGGCTTTTTATTCCATCCTGACACTTTCTAACAGCTTAAATCAAATAATATTTAAATTTACAGATAGATCTAAATACCTTGTAGCAGGATTGTACTAGAGACAATAGCACTTAAACACCTAATTCCTGGCTGGTAATGAACACCACAGCAGTACTTGCAAGCTAGGCATGGATAATGAAGGCAGAGAGTTCCTTACACATATTAGATATTACAGTTGTGACCGTATGAAGTCTGGAGGGATGGGAGAAGGAAGTGAAATTTCTGCCATATGATCCACTAGTAAATGAAATTATGACAGGATCTTTGCTTCATCACATACTCTGTGTTCAGCTCCTTTTCATGAAGCTGGAAAGGATTTATTTTCACACAGAACTTTGCCCTGAATTGATATTATAATGATTCTTGTAATTTTGGTCTTTCTCTCTATCTGATCTGATATGTTAGATGTTGACAGTAACTTTGAACACATGTTTCTTCTGTAGATTTTGACAGAGTGCTGTTATTTCCTGTATAATAACAGTTTCAATTTCCTGTCCACCATTTTAGTTTTTCATACAGTGACCACAGAATAAAATCTTCAGGGAAGACTGAATATAGTTTGATCTATAAAGATGGCTGATTAATGAAATGATTAAACCCATTCTTCGCTCCTATCAGATAACGTTGAAATGATTACATATTCCTCTTCCTTTTATAGAGTTGGTTTCATGACAATCAAAAATAAGAGAATCTGGTTAAGAAGCTTCTGAGTTTTTAAAAAATTGCAAATGCTAATTTAATAGGGGACTGTAGTTAAACAACACTACAAAAAATTCAACAAATCTTTGCCCATTATGTGACTTTGGAAATAATAGAAAGTTGATTTTTTATGACTGAAATATTTCTGTAAAGCTTTATTTTACAGTACATTTATCTTTAATTAAAAAGACCCTTCTGCCAACAGTTTAGACTATAGAAACAGAATAGTTCAGATTACCATCTATTATTACCTAGAACAGATCCACTGATAGATCTGAAGTGCTTTAGACATGCTGAAATATATCTAAACTAAGAAATAGTGCTGTACACTAGCAGTGGGTCTATCAGGTGCCAATATGAACTCTATGCGTGGGGGACTCCTATGAACTCGGTCTAATGTGGTCCTGTGAACTGAACACCCATTAGTAGCTAAAGCACAGTCAGGTTCCCTTTTGAAGCATTCCTTCTCGTTGAGTTTGATCTGAAAGTAATACTGTTTGTGCTTCTCACACTCTTCAGTGTGAACCAAAGCACCATAAAAGATACAATTAGAGGGATTCATTTCAAAAACCATTCCTAATCCAACTACACTGACAGTGTAGATGCATCTTGTACAGTTCTAGAGAATGTCTCCCACATGATTCTGAAAAATAATTCTGTATAACTTTGGAGGTTGGGATGTCTGTTAAACCAGCCTTGAGTTACCTTTTATAAATTCCCTGCTAGCTTACATCCATAGCTCAGAGGTAAGTTTTACACAGTTCTTTGGACAGCCACCAGTAATGGCTCAATTGTATATCTGCCTTGCAACCATGATGAGGCAACTCACAGCAACTTCAAGGCAAACCTTGAAGTCCTACAGAAGACCCATTTTCCTCATCTGTGGGATGTGACATGTGATGATTCAGATATCCTCAGAGATGCACAGGGAGATAAACAGTTGGACAGCTATGGCAGTGAATGTTAATGATGTATAACTAAGAAAAAAAGAAAGAATTACACACAGTGAAACTTAAAGAAAAAAGAACAACCTTCCTTCAGGACCTTATTACTGCTTCTGTAGAAATGAAGGGCAGAATTTCCACTGTGTGCATTTAGAAGTCCCCTGTTTCCAGTACAAAATACCTAGGAAGATTCTGAATTTTAAATGTGTAATCCCTTGTCTTTGGTCAGGCCAGTCACATTCTTTAAGTTAATCACGTGCCTGAGAGTTCACTTGTTTGTGGCAGACATGCTGCTTTGTAGAATTTAATAACTTTGTATTAATAACCTATTCAACAAATGTAATCTGTTTTACTGTTTGCAGAACATCAATGAGCTAGTCATGATTTCTCTGAATTTATTCATTATTTCAACTGACTTGCTGGATGTTCTTTAACTTAGTGGACCAACTGTAAGCAGTTCCCTTTATGAGTATTAGTAATTTGATATTTTAAAATAAGTTGAGTCTCCCAGTAATGATTTTGTATCCTATGATTGCAAGTGGGTATGAATACAGCCATTTATATTTCTATGAACATTTACAATTTTACAGGAACAGTACTTATCTCTCTTTATTTTCATGGCTTTCCTGCTCTTGTTACCAGGAGAAACAGGATGATAATCTGTTGCAGAACACCCATGATAGTGCTAAAGTGCTGCCATTATGAAAAAGATGCTTTTATATGTGCGGATACAATGTGCAATCTGCTCTACACAAAGACCAAACTTCTCACTGATCAAACTCCACTAAAATCAATGGTGATACAGCAAGGAGGAATTTCATCCCCAGCACTTATGCATCATGCCAGGGATCACAGATAAGCCACCAACTACATTGAGGCTCATCTGCCCTTTCTTTCCTTACTATATATTTTAAAATAAGTAGGGCAAAAATGAGATAATATAGTTTTGATTTCCTATGACTTAAATACCTATGTACTCGAACAGTTCAATTCCTTTTAACAGTTGTTCTTCAATATGTTTCTCTAACCTCCTGATGTAACTCCAATCATCCTGGTAATATTACACCTAAGCTTTTTTTTTTTTTAACCCGCAAGTTGAAAATTCTTTTTTTTCAGTCTCCTGACTGCCTACTTGCTTTGCCCTGAGGTCTTTTTCATGGAGTACCCTCCTTTAAGACCCTTTAAGGTTATGGTTAAATGGTTACAAGGTAGCCTTCTTAATAACAGTAGGTGCTGTCTATGCCTTTGAAAAGGCATGTCATGCCTCTAGCCAAAAACAGGGACCCATTTCCTTCAGGTTGGCCCAATATCATCACAGAAAAGTTTTTAAAAGCAGGATTAAAAGGCAACATTGCTTCAAACTTCCTTCACATTTTGAAGGAAAGCATACATTTTCTGTTTAAATTCTTGCCAATTGGAGCTTTTTATGAAGCAGAGGTTTTTATTCTATTACTAAGCACTTTTAGGGGTCTTCTGTGCTTTAGAGTCATTACACAATCTAAATAAGCAATGGCAAGTAGACCTTGAAAAAACACACACAAGTATACCTTGCTTCTGCTGAGCACAGGAATTAGCCAGCTATTTGCCTCCAGGACCAGGATACAGCCATACCTGGAAGTGGTGAGGGGATAGCAGAGCTGAACTTCGCTGCAACTTGTGATGACATTGAGGCCTCTTATTGCATGAGATCTGGTCTTCAAGCCTCTGTTTATAAATTCCCTTGTTGCAAAGCTACCCTCTGATATGAACTCATGTTTATTTTTTATCCATCATTATAATGTTACAAAGAACTACTGATATTTTAACTCACTGTTGTCTTCTCTCTATGCCAGGAAAATGGAAAGGTCCAGCTCACTCTGTTTTCATGGTTAGTGTACATACAGGCCAAGGTATAGTAATTATTATTTGTTTTCATAAGTTTGCAGGTAACAGCGTCAGCAATACAGAAGTTTCCTTGGTGTACCCTGTAACGTTGGGCAGTAATAAGAACTATCTAAAACTCCTTTTATGGAGGTAAACACTGAAATTGCTGCTATGTGCTTTATGATACATTTCAAGAACACCATCATCCTCTGGCTTCTGCTGAACATACCTCTGCCATGCTGCAAATTTTGGGTGTTTTTTCTTTTTTTTTAAATTATGTTACCTACCAGGATTTTTAAAAAAACCTTCCAGGATTTCTGTAAGCTGGAAAGTTGGCTGTACATCATTGTGACTGAATATTGAACTAATCACTTCAGTTAACTGTTGGCTATCACTGACAAGAGGGGAACTCAATAAACCATGAATTAGTTCAGAGCTCTATTCAGCTCAATTTGTTGCTGTAAGTTACCTTTTGTGAGTTACAATATCCACTTCCCAACTGAAAAGCTCTTACTAAATCACAGCAGCAGCCAATTTCAGTCATGACCCATGCAGGGCTGCCCTTTTCTTTGTGGTATTCAGCTGTCATTCAAGTCAACCCTTTTCATTAAATACACTGTACCCCATCCTATGAAGGCTAGTTCAAGACAAAACATTGCAACTGCATACTACTATTTAAAAAAAAGTATAGATGCACTTTAATCCTCTGTATATTTACTCTCACTGATAAACAGCCAGGGTGCTTATCCTTTTGAAAGATAAAAAAACCAGGAAATATACTTTGTCCTGGTGCATATCAGAACACCTCAAAAACCATGACTTCATTCAAAAGCAAGGTGTGCAGCACGAACTTCAGTATTCTGAGATCTTACACAGTCTTGATTTTTTTTACTGACAAGATTCATGAAGTTTTATTTATAAATATTTCCCTGTTTGAGAAAAAAAACCTCTGTTATTAGATTTTTATATGTATTTTTTATTCTGGTTCATAGTGTTTGGAATTGTAGTGCAATAAAATAACTGAGGAGATGTCATTTGTGCTTGCAGTGTGACACACCTCATGAGATTTGTCTCTGTCTAATACTTTGTATCTAATGTGGGATATATGTCTGTATGTAACTATTCTGTCAGCCTACACGAGTTCAAAATTTGGTAATAGTTTGTTCTCATTTTTGAAAAGTTAT
The DNA here is from genome assembly GCF_031877795.1 of Strix aluco. Taxonomy (NCBI): domain Eukaryota; kingdom Metazoa; phylum Chordata; class Aves; order Strigiformes; family Strigidae; genus Strix; species Strix aluco. Next base: position 70,194,512 of record NC_133931.1, on the reverse strand, counting down.
GTGAAAAATAATCTAGGTTATTGCTAAAATCAACAACTGCAATTCTCTATGATTCTCTTCATATGTTATGTGGAAATGTTCCCGTAACACACGTTTTCAGAATAGCACACATGACATGATTCACTAACTTTTCACACTATGAATGGTCCTGCACCATATTTAGGGAATTCATTCAAATATTCCTGATGATGTTTTGTGTCCTCTACTCGAAGAGTGAAGATCAGACAACCAAAATAGTCCTTGTGGGACTAATGAATTACGAATCCAGGAAAGTCCTGAAAGGGGACAGATCTCTGACAATGACCTGAAACACACACACAAGATGTTCTTTTCAGTTAAGTAAAAGAATGTTTTACAACAGAAAATAAGATAAACACAGCATAAGCAAGAGTGTAACTAGCATAACCAAAGCAAGCTGAGATGCAAGAAATCTATACCAAGTAGTTCAGAATGAATTTATTAAATTTTTCTTCTTTATTTTGACTTAATCTGTTAATCTGGTTTCCTGATCATTTTATGCATCTTTCTTTTTTTATGCTCCAACAATGAAAATGATAGTGTGGAGCAATCATAGGCATCCATGTTTTGTAGTTTTCAGTGAAGTATATTAATACAAATGCATCCAAAGCTCCTTTATTACAAGAAATGGTGTGCAGGAGGTTCTTTTTCCAGTGCACATTGAATGAATTTCTTCTGAAAATTAGTTTCTTGTATTTCTTTTTTTTCAATAGATACTTTTCTGTACTTATATTCACTTTGTGGTAAAACCTCTATTTGTAAGTATAATACTTTCTTATTCTTAATTCCACCATTGAAGTGCAGAATTAAGCACCCTTTGTATCACTGCATCTTCTTTGATTTTTCATCTGTAAACTAAAATACCTTATATATAATATTTCAAAAAGTGAATATTCTTAACATCTGATAGATAAATACAAACCTGGATTTTTTATAGGTATAAAAGCAATCATATTCAGACTGCTACATGTACAGGAGTTTTTTACCAATGCTCTGTGAAGCCTCCAGTCTCAGACTGCCCACCACTGTGAAAAGCACAACTTTGTGCACTTTTAGTCAGCCGGAGAACTAGAGTCTGTGCATACTAATCATGTTGTAGGCTACATGAGCTTTCTAGACTTGAGAAACCTACCTGTACACCCATGTTAGCAAAGCTGTGCAAAAATTATTCTAGGCAAGCCAACTCCTGAATGACAGTTCTGCTGATGAAGCGGTAGCCTCCCTTCCATATACTATTTTGTCCATAATTATGTTTTCTTCACACTCATGTTTAAACTGAAACTGCTTGCAGAAGTAGTTAAAGGATCTTGCAGTACTTAAAGTCCTTGCGTGGCAGCAGCCACCACTGCACAGTCACCAGCCTGCAAATGTTTCCACACAGCCAACCTGCAGCTGTCAGGATAGTTTAGGAGCTAGCAAATAACTCTTGCAATGTCCAACCCAAAATCTTACTGTGTACTTTATACCAAGGCAGCTAACAGGACAACACAAAACAGTACAAATAACTTATTTCACAATACCTAAAAAGGGGAAGAGGTGTGCTAGGTCTCCATTAACCTTCACCTAGTGCTGCTATTCATCATGGAGCTGTTTCAAAGCAGAAAATGCCTCCTTAGGTGAGACGTTTTCACCTGATGCACTTTCATTTTCCACAGATGCAATTCCTTACCTTCCAGATATGAGGTTCAGGTAGACAGTGAACAATTGTCCAGGCAATTTTTGTTTTGAATGAAGAGGATGACCAGGAAAAGAAAATACTGTACCCTAGAAAAAAAACTCCTGGGTCATGCTACTGGCACTCTTATTCAGTGCAAATTACCAGCTCTCTGTTTTGAGCATTTAGATCCAAAGAGAGCAATAAAGCACCCAGGAAAGGAAAGCACAAATCTTTCCTTCAGAGTGACCAAAAGAAAAAAGACTCAACGTAAAGCAGTTGGTGCAACTACAGACTAGTTTACTCTTTGAATAGTGCTGTGAATAGTGCTACAGGTCAGCAGAGCTGTCTGGAATCTCACTGAGCTTGACTTGCCCTGACTGGCACTGTCATCCTTAGCACCAAGGGACTTAAAAACCAATGATGCTGGCAGATTGCAACCTCATTGATTTCATGCTCAGGGAGCATTACTGAAAATCTGTCTGTATGACACATTCTTACTCAGTAAATTTCAAGTGGTTGTCTCAGAAGCCCAGGCAGATTATTAGTAAGAAAGATGTATGTTATAATACAGAGGGACAAACACATTACCATGCCCTGTGACATGGGCTTGTTGTCTTCTCATAGCCTTCTCTTTCATAACATTGATTAACCCAACACTGAGGTAGCTGAAGTACTTGTATGCTTATTTAAAGGTACTAGCATTTATGTTTTACTGTGTGCTCCTTTCTATCAGTTCTGCTAATTAGTCGTTTAGGTCTTCACAGCGCTACCTTACTTTCCGTAAAGAATTCTTTTGCTACTTTTTTTTTTTCTTATTTTTTTTTAAGTTTAGTTTCAGCAATGGTAGCAAGGGTTTGACTGCTAGTACACAAGCACTCCCCTGACAATGTAATAGGCACCTGATCCTTTCTGGAAAGATCATTGTTCTGAATCAAATATGACTAGTTGAATATATAAATCATGTTTTCTGTTCAAAATCAGTACAAACAACCCCCCCTGATATGTGAAAACTCTAGAAATATAAAGTTTAAACTGTAGTTATCCGGATAAATAAATACATGAAATCCACCATAAAACCTCAACTCAACATGTGCACTCTAACCATCCCACTGCATTCACCTTCTGATCTATTCTTGATGCTGGAAGTGCAGACATTCTTGAAAGTTAAGAGAGCTCATTTAAAACTCCTGTTCCAAATAGTTGTGTCTTTGCTGTTACAAAGGTCTTGCCTAAAACCCATGAGGAAGTCCTTTAGCAGAACCTGAAGGCCAGCTCTTTCCTACTTTTTCCCTGCTTTCTTGAGTGAAAGTACAAGGCTAGTGAATTGCTTTCAAACCCAGCCTCCTTCCAATCAATGTATTTTTAAATGTATTATACACAGTAGACATTTCAGTGTGAGAAAAAATGTTTTCCTTTTCCTGCCTAGCAGTGTTTGAAGAGTGCTTTAAGAGAAGAAAGACATGGTTTTGAACTGCTTCCAGCCAAGAACTGTGTCTAGCCATACCGTTTTCTCTAGTCACTGACTAATTACATAAAGCTTTTCTTGCTTTATAGGGGCCTCTACTTTTGCCACAGTTTGGAAGGGAGCCTTTGTGCAGAGGCTGACCAATTATGTGAGAATGTCTACCACATTAAGTTCTTCAGGAGACAGGCAGCAGGACAAATTCTGACTTGCTCCTCCCAAATGGGAATCTGCATGACGAGAAGGGAGGTGCTGGGCAGGCTGCAGACTGAAGAGAGTATGACAGGAGCAGAAGTTCAGGCACAGCAAACACCAGCACACAGGGAGATTAAGTGCCATCTCTGCTTTAGCCAAGGAGGAAACAGGTGCAAAGGATTTCTTTGGTCCAGCCACAGGGACTCTGCCTCAGACTTTGTAAATGGAGAATAATAATTCTGTGGTTGGTTGGTTTGTTTGATTTATTGCTCTATTGTTGGACACTATAAAGCAAAAATGTATTTCATGATTATGAGCTCTCAGAGAAGACCGCTGGGCCTTATGATTTGTTTATTTCTCCTTCCATTTTTCCACTATTTTAAACAAAGTAAAAAACCTTGGAAAAGGGTAAGACTTTGTAGGAGTCATAAGATGTAGTAGCTAGAAAGAATTTTAGCAGCAAGTAGTGCTCCTCAGGACTGCACCTGCCATCAATTTAGAGGAGCAAATGGAGGTTCTGAAGTTTACACAAGCTTTTTAGTGGGCTTCACCAGGTTATCTCCCAGCTGTACATATAACCTTCTTCCTTTACATATTCTCAGGCAAAGGAATTGTGTCAGATTTTCATCCTTCTGGCTGTGCATGACTTCTTTTAGTTTGTACTACATCAGATAAGGCTTGAAGGAGACAGAGAGATCTACTGTGTCACACAAAATATATTCCCTCTGTATTCACTTTGCTTTGTTTCACTGCAGGCTTTCTCTGAGTAACACCTTTCTTCTCTCTATGCAGCTGACAAATTAGTGAGAGCACAGTGCCTATCATGATGAAATGAAAAAGAAATACTGAGGACCAAACATCCTGGAGAATTTTAAAACAAAGCAAGTTAACAAAACCTCAAAAATAGAAATCTACCTGAATTTTTGCTTACATGCACCTGGAGAGCGTTCTGTCGGATAAGCACAGGATTTACAGGGAAATAACTCACTCTGGCAAAAATTTCAAGTAGATTGTTTCTATTTTAGTGGCAATTGGAGATGGAGCAATGCAGGATTTAAAAAAAGAAAATTATGCTGAGCATTGGGACTGAAGTTTCCTTATTCAAATATGTAAAAGACTGATGAGAGCAAAGGGCAGTTGTTCTATTCTTTGGAATGCATGTACAATTTCAAATAAATAAAGATGCTTAACAAATGGAAAGATTAGTATTTCTCCACATTTTGAATGAGTCATGCATGACGGTACCCTAATTCTTTTCATACAATCCAAATTCACACAAAACATGCATTAAACATGAGAAATGCATGGATATTTTTACATATTCAAGATTTTTTAATGGATCATCAAAGCCAGAAAATGTTCACAAATATATGACCCTCTGGTAATATACTATTATGTTTTTCATAAGAATAAATAATCCACATTTAACATCATACGGTTTTCTTTCATGGTGCACTATCTAAATTATTATTTTGGTCTAGACACAACAGGAAATTGAGCGTGTTGGATAGCTGTTGCTAGAAGAATTGGAGAAACTTACCTCTTTAGTCTTAGATCACATATTCCTTCATTGGGTGTGTGCTCTTAAAAAATTTAATCTCAGAATAATCTTATCAATATAAAAGCTACAGGAGTTATAATGGCTTGCACTAAGCTTCTTTCTACTGTATGTTCAAACTGTAATGACAGATTATGTAGTAAAGTTTTCTCTATGTCTTCCAAAGTAAGAGCATTTAATTGGCTAAACCAATTTTATCTGTGATAATTACATGGAAATTCCAAAAGGCAGTCTGAGACCCTCCTGTGGTTTCTTCTCAGGCTGGCACTCCCAGTATTGTGCGATCGATATATGCAATTGGTCCCCCAGACCAAGAATTCCAATACTCCCTCTGTCTTTACACCTGAAATAGTTTCCCAGTAAAGTCATACCTGTGCTTCGTTTTAATATTTTCCAGCAATGGGTCGAAAAGACTGAGACAGCTGTAGAGCACAGATGTTGATGTTTGAAATGATTTATCTCCCCCTTAGTGCCTCTAGCTAAGTGGCTGACTTTTTATGCTGTTTTTACTGTAAGCGAATGTTGGTGGGTATTTAGTTAATCTGGGGTTAGCCTTCTTGCAGATGTCATTCTGTGACTGCTGAAAAAATGCTTTTTAATATGACTTTTGTGGCCAATATGGTTTAAGGTTTTCTCTCTATGAGAGGAACTCATGTTTAAATTAAGTAAATTCTAATGATAGGGATGCAGAATTCTTTTTGTCAAGTTTTTCTTGAACTGGATTTGGAAAAGCCTGTTTCTGGGACCTGGCTTCCTACATGATAATATTCCTCAGAATCATGAGCAAATTTACTCTCTCAATTGCACAAACAGGCGTACTCATAAAAAGAGGTTCACCAGTTCTCTGTAAATATGTCCCATTGTGTCCCTATACCTAATGGCACGTTGTATCTTGAGCTTTGTTAAATCTTTTAATTAAAACATGTTAACAAAGCCTAAGAAAAATAAATGAAACTACTCACAAGGAAATTAAATTGAGAAGCTAAGCTCATTTATAATTATTGTATTTCAATTAGGCTTTACTAGGGCTGGGTGAAGGGAGAGATAAAAAGAAACTACTTTGATGTCTGAGTTTCATAAATATTTCTAGTGTCCTGTTTGTGAAGTCCACGATATTAATGATAACAGTTTACAGCATGCTAGCTGTTTCATGCCAATTACTCTACTGAAGAATTCAGTCATAGTATTACACCAAAACATGTCAAGGCTCGGCCCCTAGGTTTTGTAAAGCAGGTTTGCTACATTGCACTCAGTGGAAGTACAACTATTCACTCCTCTGATTCAGAGTCAATAGACTTCATAGTTTGTCAGAATTTCTGATTCACTTGGATTATAGAATTTTATCAGGTGATTTCTACATTAGGTCCAAATCTCTTAGCTGGATTAGAACATATTTATCAGATAGCAAAAGCGTACCTTATTTATCACTAATATTAATCAAACTTTAGTTTCCAGTTTTTCCATTCTATCATATTCTGTTTCTAAATTATGGAGTTATGAAATATCAGGAAACTTCTACTGATGCAGATACTTATTGCCAGGAACTTAGTCACCTCTTCATATTCTCCTACCACCATACAATGTTTTTTCCCAAGCTTTAAAGTGTAGAAGTTTTAAAAAGTTTTTTTCACAAGTCAGTCTTAATCTTTCACTATTTTGATTGGTTCATGAATTAAAATGTATTAAATCTGAAAGACCTAATAATGCTAGCTAGCTCATTACGCACTATCTTCTGTTTGTAAAAGCTATGCTTTCCTAAATTATAATAATTTTTAAAATAATTAACAACAAATTGCCATAGAAAGGAAGTCATGCCAGACATTTTAAAACTGCATTTATTTTTCCATCCAAAGTTTCTGACTGTAAAGATCAAATAAGTTCCAACAATTGTTGCTGATTTTTTCCTGAATTTCTTAGATCTTCTAAGGTAGTGCTTGCTACAAGTGTGATTCTTTCTTAAAGCATTTGAAAATACACATTTTCATAGGGATGACCCTAGATGAGAGAAGTTAATGATGCACATATGTTCTTACTGGAAACAGATTAGAAAGCTGATAGATACTACCGTGCATTTTTCATCATACTATTATGATCATTAAAAAAACATTCCTTTGTTTAAAAAAATCTTTAATTTTATCATCAAGTCATTGATTTCTTTCCCCAGTGAGGGAACAGCATTGAGTGATTCACTCAAGTTGTTTGGGTGAATTAGTTCTAATGGATTTCTGTATATTTGTTTTGTTAGCTCCTGTCACCACCAGGAAATGAGCTCATCACTTAATCTGAAAACCCAAAAGCAACTTTCAGGCATGCTTCATGTAGGCAAGCTATTATACAACTCATCTGATCACAATAATCTGGGAAAGAAAACAATGGCATAAAAATAGATTTTAAAGCTGAGGCCTTGGTTAATTTTTGACTTTAAAAAGCCACACCACCAGACCTAAGTTAAAGTGTGAATTTATCACTGACTTCTTCCTATTGCTCTCCATTCCACAGGAATGGAGTGGAATCCCAGCATCATTTTTCAGAAGAAATTGTTAGACAGTTTTAACACTTGCTAAAAATACTATTTGACTGTTTGCCAGTGGTTTCTTGGCCTTCATGGCAACCATGACACTATCCCGGGCTGCTTCTCCCTCCAGCTGCACAAAATAATCGGTTATATTCAGATATGCTCTCTGTGTCACAGTGAGTCAAGCATTCACACCAAGTCAACATCAATCAAGGTCTCTTGTCTCCCACTATGTTTTGATGTGTTAAAGATAAAACAGTTCTAGAAGACTATTGAAAAGCTAAGAGCATTTCTGTGAAATGACTGAAAAGTCATTTTTGTAAAATGACTGAATATTATAATTGTTGTTGACATATTATAAATACTACATATTCTGTTGATATGACTTTCTTATTTTACTTTCATGGGTCAAGAGGAAGTTACACAAATGTAAAGCAGACATTTTTTGGTTTGTTCTTTTTAACAGCTCCTTTTGAAAAACCCAAACTAGAATCACAATGTAGAATTATCAGGTTGGAAGAGACCTCCAGATGTCTCCAGTTCAACTGCCTGTTCAAATAGCGTCAGCTATGAAATCAGACCAGATTGCCCAGGGTTTTATCCAGTCTTCTAAACCTCCAAGAAGGAAGACTGCACAGTCTCTCAGGGTAACCTCTAGGCAACCTCTTCCAGTGCTTGAATGTCCTCTGGTTGAAAATATTTTGCCTTAAGTCAGAACTCCCCTGTTTCAATTTATGGCCATTGTAATTTGTTCTCCCCCTATGCAACTCAGTCAAAAGCCTGGCTCCCTCTTCTCAATAGCCTTATTTTGGGCATTGAAAAGCTGCTCTTAGGTTACCCACCAAGTCCTCTCCCTCAGTCTTTTCACACAGGTCAAGTGATCCAGAGACCTAGGCATCTTGGTAGACATCTGCTGAACGTATTCCAGTCTATCAATAACTTTCTTATGTAGGGAGGACAGATGCAGTCTAACAGGTGCCATGCAAAAGGAAATAATCACTTTCCTGGATCTACTAAATCAACAATAGCTCTTGGTGAGTGAAGCAGCATTGACTTAAATGTTTTGTTGTCACAACTACGCTGTCAGAGCATTTTCATAACATGGAATGCTTTGATCAGTGCTACACAAATATGTGATACAAACGAACATAAGCTACATTATGATTTTCTTCATTGTTGGGGGCAGTTATGGGTGTTGGGAATAGCTTTTCAGTCCAAAAGAAGGACATTGGTAATGTTTACGGAACCAGTTACCTTCGAGAACTGCACTTGGACAGTTTAGCAATGATTGTCTTTACCTGGCTATTAAAACAGTAAATTTCAAGTGACATTTTAAATCCCTCTACTTAAGTTTGTATTGAAATAGTTGATGACCAATCATACTAGTGGTTTCTGAATCTCAACTGATAAGCAGAAACTCCTTAAACTTGCCAAAACTGATCAGCAATGCCATCAGACTGCTCAATCCAGTTCAGTGTACCAGTTGTAACCCCTTCTTTACAGAAGAATTGAAATCACCGCATCCAGAGGGGAAAAAGAGTGTGAGGAAGTAAAGCAGGATTTAGTGGGGGTTTTTTTATGCATTTCCAGAAATTATGTCAGAATCTGACTCATTGTATTTATTGTTCCAGTATTCATTTTGCATTAACATACAATATTTTTATTTAAACGTCTATTATGTAATCAGCTGTAGGAATCAGTTGCACAAGCAATAATGATAGATGGTGATAGAAAACTGATAAAAGAATCTGGGCTGTTCAATACTGAATGTATTCACTGATGACTAATAAATATATTCTTATACAAGAATAATAACAAGCATGCCTGCTCTTTAGTCATATCATTGTTCACTTTAACATGGTTTTTTTTCCAAGTTGTATTAAATATAACAATAACTATTACTGATGCCATATCATACTTTACTTCTTCAAAGTGCAAAGTAGATTAAATAATTTCAAACTGTCTTATTGTTCTACAGGATTAGTTATCTTTATTCCCACATTATTTCTTACTTATTTATTCAGTAAGTGGAACAAGCACTGATCCTTCAAGTGTTTAAATGCCATTTAAGCTGATGCCTCAGCACACAACAGTTGCTGTTACAGACACACTTATTACAAAAGAATGGGTGAAGAAAGCTCTGCTCAGACCACATGCAGCTGATACCACATCACTGTCCACTGGAGAAAAGAAATACAGAGAAGTGCTGGTTTAACATACCAGCCACCAAGCTAGGCCCAGTTTAAATTCCCCCTCCCCCAGCTCGCCCTCCTTGTCTCTCTCTCCCTTTGTTAGATTCACACACTCTGCTTTTCCAATTGCCTTAGCCTGAAGCAGTTGACATTTACCCTAGCTAGATAATCGAGGAATAACATTTGCGTTACAGTTTAACATGACCTCTGCCTCTACAGCTCTTTTTAGATTACCTTCCCCCCCCAAAATGGTTGCTGACACCATAGTGAGGCAGGAGGTGGGAAAAAAAGAAAAGAGAAGCTTATTATTGCGGTGGCACAGTCAATGTCATGAGAAGCTGCTCTGCCCTTTTCAGTTGTGGGTGAGCAACTATTAAGGAAAAGGTATTAAAAGGAGGAACAACCGTGATGCGGGGGACACACAGGTTAAGCTCAAAGCAAAGGTTAATGGATTGACTGTTACCTGTGTATGAGGCTTAATGTTGGCCTATACACAAGAGAATTGCTCCTAGGTTGTATTTTTTTCATGAAACTAAATTAAAGGGCTAATTTATTCCAGCATAAAAGAGTGAGATGCTGCTGTTGTTGTTTTAATACACAAGGACACATTTTCAATTCAAAATGTTTGCTGTTTATTTCCAACACGGAGTGCTATAAGGTGATAATGCTTGTGAAATGCAGAGCAGAAAATGACATATTTGGCTGAAGATACTCACTGAAATCTTAAATGGAAGAATTTTAATGTTGGTCAAGGAAACTAGACAAAGTTTAGAGTAATAGTTTAATAATTATGTCACATTTTAAAAGCAGAAAATTTGTTTTAAAAAGAGTGCACCTCATAGAAACAAAGAGTGAAAATTTCTGAAGAGCATAAGAGAAAAATTATTCCGTATTTCCTCCAGATCTGTTTTTCCTATTTAAAATTCCTTTCTGTATTATTTATAAAATAGGTGTTAGACCTCAGTGTCTGAAAATTCTTAGAAGAATTTCAAGAGAGCAGATCAGCCTATAAAGAGACAATAGAGAGTTAACATAAGGTCGGAAAGGAGTTCCTCATTTGTAAATTACCCAGTGGAGCTGATGTCTATACAGTAAGAGCAGATTATCTCTACTAATTCCAGGAGAAAAACAAAACAGTCTGATATATTCAATGTTATTTTTTTCAGTTATGCCACCCTGAACATGAAAAAATATTTGGTAGTTATAATGTTTGCATTACTGTCACCAATACAGGCAAAATGTTATGGAACAGAACTATAGCACTGACTTCTCCTTTTGAGCAAATCTAAGTAAAATCTTCTTGTCCATAGAAGAAACTGTGACAGAAGACAAATGCATTTAAAATGAAAGTAAAACAACAAATATCAGGTTTAGGCCATCTGTGGATTTTGAACTTTGTAGAGCCTGTTTCATCATGATCAATTTCGTTATCTAGACTTTTACTTAAATGCCACCTTCCACTTGATTAAATCATGTTTTCAGGGAAAAACTAAACACATAATATCAGCATGAAAGCTAGAAGCAGAGAAAGAAGTAAATTGGCCAAATATTCAGAAACCATCACCTAAAACTTACATCTTTTACTTGTTTGCTTGTAATTTTGTGAGGGAGGATCACCAAAAGAAATAGATCACAGAATTCATAATCATAATTATGACATTACCAAGAGTAATCATCAGTATGTTCACATAATGGAATATCAGCTTTCAAACAACTGACATTTTAAAAATGGCTTATTAACACCTTCCTGAAAATACGACCTGTCATTCTCCTTCCTTGCCAATGTTGAATGTTTCCCTGCATTCATTTTTGGTTTTTTGCCCAATTTTATTTTAAATTTCTCAGGTGACTTCCAGCATTTCTCATGGGAGACTATTCTGAAGCTTAATGTATTCTACTGTACAGAACTTCTTTCCCAGTACTCATCCTTATACCCTGACTATTATTTCAAATTATTTTTCAGCACAAAGATGGGGTTGTATCCTCAAACATTTATACCAGCTGCAGCCGGTAAGATTGCATTATGAGCAATTGTTCCCACCAGAAGACTTTAATCCCTATTTATACTCAATATGGGTCTTAATTATCAATTTGTCAGACTACTTTTTAATATTTATAAATGTATTTATTTCTTAAATATTTGCTTATTAAGCACAGAAAACTACCATATATTCTTAGATAATACTCACACTGAAATTAATGACCAAACTCTGGTTTTTTTAATTCAAGCCCATAGCATTTGGCTCAGACACAGATTGTTGGATGAGACTCAAATAATGCAATATAAAAAGCTGGGCAACTATTTCCTTACTGTAAGAGGATAATGTGATATAGTTCATAAAAAATGAATGCCTCAATGTTCAAGTTTTTTTGTATTTTTGGAACTTGTTTATGCAACCTGTGACTCTTCTCATGGCCTTCAGGACTCCAGTGAAGGGACTTTTCCCAAAGGGATCTTTTGGTCACAGAGCAGCACAGTTTTGGATGCTTCAAACACCAAATGACATTTTGAAGATAATGCATGATTTCTGAAATACAGCACTTCATATGGGCACACAACCTGCCTGACGATCTTGATGTCAGGGCCAGACATGATGAGGGTGTTTCCATACAAGTGAAATACGTGGTTGACAGGTCATAGAATCATAGAATGATAAAATGGTTTGGGTTGGAAGGGATCTTTAAAGATCATCTAGTTCCAACCCCCCTGCCATGGGCAGGGACATCTTCCACTAGGTCACATTGCTCAAAGCCCCGTCCAACCTGGCCTTGAACACTTCCAGGGACGGGGCAGCCACAACCTCTCTGGGCAACCTGTTCCAGTGTCTCACCGCCCTCACAGGAAATAATTTCTTGCGTAGATCTGATCTAAATCTACCCTCTTTCTGTTTAAAACTGTTACCCCTCACCCTATCACTACACTCCCTGATAAAGAGTCCCTCCCCATCTTTCCAGTAAGCCCCCTTTAAGTACTGGTAGACCACTATAAGGTCTCCCTAGAGCCTTCTCTTCTCCAGGCTCAACAACCCCAACTCTCTCAGCCTGTCCTCACAGGGGAGGTGCTCCAAACCCCTGATCATCTTTGTGGCCTCCTCTGTACCCGCCTAAGCAGGTCCATGTCCTTCTTACTCTGGGGGCCCCAGAGTTGGACACAGTACTGCAGGTGGGGTCTCACAAGAGCAGAGTAGAGGGGGAGAATCACCTTCCTCAAACCTACTGGACGCACTTGATGCAGCCCAGGATACAGTTGCCTTTCTGGGCTGCAAGCACACATTGCTGGCTCATATTCAGTTTTCCATCCACTAGTACCTGCAAGTCCTTCTCAGGGTTGCTCTCAATCCACTCATCTCCCAGCCTGTATTTGTGCTTGGGATTGCCTCAACCCATGTGCAGGACCTTGCACTTGGTGTTGTTGAACTTCATGAGGATTGCATGGGCCCACCTCTCAAGCCTGTCAGAGCCCTCCCGAATGGCATCCCTTCCCTTCAGTGTGTCAGCTGCACCACACAGCTTGGCGTCATTGGCAAACTTGCTGAGGATGCCCTCAGTCCCACTGCCCATGTCACCAACAAAGATGTGAAACAGCGCTGGTCCCAGTACCAACCCCTGAGGAACACCATTCGTCACTCTCTCCATTCATTCCCAATACTGTCTCCACCCAGTAGATGCAATTCCTTCCCTCTAACAAAGGAACAGAGCATGAGGAGGAGGGGATACTGCTCTGTATTTATGACCAGGTACAAACAGTGGTCTTTCACTGTGATATGAATAGATGTGATAATGTCCAGGCATCCATTTTTGAAAGGTACTACCAGATGATTTTGCATTCAACTTTTTTCTAAAGGGTGACATCATTCAGAATAATGTTAAAAGGTAAGCAGGAGAAGAGGAACAAAAGTCTTAGCTGATGCACCAGAAGAGTTTCTGCCTGAACAAGATTTGACAAAAGTTTGTTTACATTACCTGCTAGGAAGCCTGCAACTGTTGAAGACTGTTAAATGGTCTTCTCTGTAGCCCTGCTACTCCAAGGTACAAGGGAATTGCTGGAATCAAGCAACAATGACCAGTGGACTATGGCTGAAAGCCAAAAGACAGAGTTGCAGCTCCACACACTCCTGGCTCAGCCCTGACTGGGCCAAGATAAGACAGCTATGGGAAGGAGACTTCCAAGACTGGTTCTTCACAAGTCCTCCTCCTCCAGCACCTCCTCCACCCCCTCCACCTCCATCCCTGCCTCATCCTGCTTCTTGTCCTGCCACTCCTCTCTTTCTTCTTCTCTCTCCTCTGCCTCCTTCCTCTCACCTCACCTGAACCACGCTCCCACCAACCAGCATCCCTTAGCCTCCCCCAGCCCCACATCCCCCCAGAGCCACCCTTCCATCCTGGCCCATCTCCCCACCACCCATGTGGTGCCAGAGAGAAGCAGAGGCAGCTGGAGACCTCTCTCGGCCACCTCTGCCTGCGGTGTCGATCCTGGATCCAAAACGTCCCCAGCAGAGCTATGAGCAGGGAGGGGAGGAAAGATCAATTGCTTTTAAACATTTCGTTTTCCAAAGCAGTTCTTTGGTGTGTTTATGAGATAAAATTAATGACTGCAATTCCCACCGAGAACAACTACAAATGCCATTTCTATGCACACAGACAAATTGGACCCATCCCAAAGATGCAATGTAGTTCCGAGATGGTCCATAGCACTTTACCTGTAGCACAGCTGTGCCTATAAACAGTGACAGAATACAGTTTCCCAAAGGCAGGCTCAGAAAAACATTGAGATGGTCGATCCTATGGCAAGTGTGAACCTGCATCAGGACACCCTTCCAGTCACTTCTGATGTTAGGTACAGGAGCAACGGTTGATCTCTGGGGAATATGGACCATGATGTGGCAAACTAATTCCCAGAGATCAAAGGTAGAGAAAATCTGGCGGAAAGCTACAGGGAGCTCTCCCATGCTTCCGTGCCAGCAAAACCATCATGTCGCTCCCCTGCAGGATTTCTCAGAAGATGGATGGGGTGCTGGGGTGAGGAGGGATGGGTGGAGGTGAGGTGAGCACAGTGAGATGACGTGTTAGCAATACCTCATGGTTCATATTCTGCAGGGGTAGTGCTGTGTGTCCAGAGCTCAGCAGCAAAGAGGACACTGACTGGCACTAAACAATGATTAGAAAACTTTACCCTAGGCATACTGTTTGAAGCTGATTATAATCAGACCACTTCAAAGACTCCTTGTGTTACATCTCTAACAGGATAAGCCCTGCCTCACTTTACAGCATTAATATCACACCAAACTTTGTAGCACTTAGAAGAACCAAGTCCTGTGTTAACATAGGGACTCTAGAAAGGTTTCTGTTAAAAGTGAGAGATCTGGCCTTCCCACGGTTATCTGAGTAACCCTTGTGAATTGAAGTTCACATATGGGCAACACATAAGGATGAATGGCAGGTTAAACACCCTGCCCTCAGTTCACACATGTCAAATATGGATGCTCACCCACAAAGAACTGCCTCCTCTAAGTCTCCTCAGGCATCCTTTCCACACAGGAAGGCCTTGCACTGCCATATCCTGAGCAGGTGCCTAAACTGTAAGAACAGTAAAGTTTTAAATACTAAAAGAATATAAAAAAATGTGCAAGTTATAAAGCATTTTAAATTACATTTGCTTATAAGTTGCTTCATTCACTTAACACTTTTTTTCATCTTCAAACTTACTTTATTTATTTGTGACCACAATTAATCTAAAAATTATAAATGGGGAAAAAAGTTGAGCTAGCTGCTAAGAAACCAAAAGGAAAATATACTGGGGAATTTGCTATTTTGTTGACCACTGTTTGTATTTGAATTGCTGCCACACAGAATGATGATGGAAATATTTTTTTTTCCCTTCTGTATGCAGGCGAATATTGTAATGGTTGGTTTAGGCTTTAGTTTAACAGCACATGGAGTCTGTATCTTTCAGCTGGATACATTTATTTCAAGGTACTTAGAAGCTGACTTTTATGAGATTATTTAGGCAGTGATTATTTTTGTTGAGAAATGTGTCCTTTATCCCTCTCATTCATCCACTGCTAAGATATTTCTGTTTGTCAGAATGCCTCCATTTCTGATAAATGACTGAAGACTGACTGCTACACTTTATTAAAAAGTAATAACAATTTTTGTACGCACCCTTCACATTGTAAAGGGGGGACCATGAATCAAAGGACACTGCCTGTCTGGGCCTGATAAATGCATCGTTTACCAGCTGAGGAGTTATTTAGGACTGGCTATTAATTTAAATCACATTTATCTTCCCTGAATGGGGGGAGGTTGCTGTGATAGGACTGCGAATGACCAATAGTGCAGCTAAGTGCACATTATTTATTACTACCGCCTGCAAAGCACTGCACAATATGTTAAAAAAAACCAGTGCCAATTACCATGGTTAATCTAGTCAGGGCAGTAACAAATTTCTTCCTAACACAAGCCAATTTCTACACTTGTACTTTTTAGTCTCTAGAAAGTCAGTGTTTGCTCAAAATTCCTGATCATTAAAACCAGGTTATTTATCCTCTCCTAAAACATGATAGGCAATACTAGCACCCTTAAGTATTTCTTCATTGTGAAAAAAAGCACCTTCCTTAGACATTTAAGAACAGAAATTTCTTGAGTGCAATAAAATCATGCAAACCATGTTTTCTAGGAGATTTTCAAGTTTTGTTCCAAGTTGTCTGAGCAAAGAGAAGCTTTGCTGAGGCTTAGGGAACAGCTATGCAGAGCTCCTCTGGGCCACTGCCATCTAACCTTTTCAGGATATTGCACACATAAAATTAAGGTAATTCTGATAAAAACCATCATACATAGGACTTTGTAAAAGTCAGTGTATGAAGTCAGACTACTGCATGTGCTTATGAGATATAGTCATCCATCCCTTGTTGCTATGGGTTTAGGTAGTGGTTGTCAAGGCAGGAGACTCTGAAATTTATAAGTGTAACTAAAATAAATGTTTTCTGAAGAACAGCTACTGATTGCACTAAATACATCTGCAGCGGTGGATGGTCACCCCCTGAGAACTTACTGAGGACAAGAAGTTCCTGAGATGGACAATGTGGTCTCTATTGTGGCTCACATCCCAAGTAACTGGCAGAGAACGGGCACAGTGAGGCAGACAGAGACACATGGAGAAGAGAAGGAACTGCAGACATTGAAACCACAATTCTCCTCCTTCTTGCCTGCAGGAGAATATCGATGACAAAGATAAGAATAAAGAATTACTTTATTTATCTGCAATCATTTACATTCACACTCACTATTCTTGTTCCACACCTATGACAACACTAGAGACCCTTCTGGCATTCAGCAGGAAAGTTGTTTTTTCTTAATGCTGGCTTGTCATTCATCTCCGACAAACAAAACCTATTTTTTTTTCCACTGGTTATGAAAATCTTAGTAATAAGCAGGTTTCTATGGAATTGCACTCAACGAGCAGCAGTGATTGGTAGTTGCTACATCTACAGAGTTTTAACCGTACCTCATACTCTGACAAGTTTATCGCTACTGTTGCCTTGCATGTCAACAATCCTATAACTGGAAGAACAGCTAAGTAATGATTACCAATATCTAATACCATCCAGTGTTATATATGAGTAACGCTGTTCTTGCACACTTGTTGCATTAACTCCCAGTAGCAATTAAGCCTTCATCATTAAAATAAAAGAACGAATACTGAACAACATGTTTGGAGAAAGTGTTGGGCTTTCCATCCTTTTAGCCTGAGAAATAAGCAGGATGTTTTTGTGCAGTTAATCCTAAAATAAATAAACAGAAGCGTGAATAAAAATATATAGACACATTATAAGAGAGGAGACATTCTAGGAAATTGTTGTAAATACAGGTCCCTGGAAGTCTGAAGCATTTGAATTAGACATAAGGTCTTTACAAAGTTTTTTAAAGAGTGACAGCAATTAACTAACTGAATAACTAAACAGAGGTCACACTGATTTTTCTATCAAGAGAATATTTTAAGGCAAGACGGTGTTCGTTTTTTGCCCTTGAGGTATATCTGATATTCTTATTCAGCCACATAACAGGAACTAATCCAGGATATTTTATCACACAGAAGATTTTCATAATTGTCTACTCACTCCTAAAAGTCTAAACAACTCTGGGAATCTGTCTTTCTTACTGGTATAAACCTCCTGTTTATAGCTCTGAGGATTTGTGGCATACGTTTGGAATCTAGGGCTGGAAGGGAATGTGGGGACTAAGTCCAATTCCATGCTGTTGCAAGCAACCATATCATATAATCTTTTTACACTTATCAAACTCCACCTTAAAAGCAATTAGTTTTTTGTTCCTCATCCTCTACACCCTTACCATGCTTGGGAAGCTCTTCCAGGGAATGATTGTTGTGCTAGATAAGATCCTTTTTTCTAATTTTCAGCATAAGTACACTTACTTATTTCTTTTCATGCCAAAACTGGCATTCAGCTTAAATAATTCCCCTCTCTCCCTTGTGTTTATCTCTATATGTATTTACAGACAACAATCAAATCTCCTTTAGGCTCTGGTTTGTTAGGCTAAACATGCCAAATTACTTTGGTGTCTTTTTGATATTCATGTACCAAATCATCTTACTAGTGCTTCTCTGTGTTGTTTCCAGTAACAGTTCATCTTTCTTTTAATATGTACATCGTCCTCAAGATTAGGTTTTATTAGGGTGTTGCACGGTGCTTTCCTATCCTTTCTGGAAATACCTCCATACTGTACCTCAGGAACACATTTGCCTTTTTTCATAGCTACAGCGTATTGGCAGCTCAAGGTCACACTGTGATCAACTAGAGAGTTTAGGTCACTCTCCTCTTGGTGATTTCTGACAGATGAGCTCTCAGCTTATAGCAGAGTATTTGTGTTATTAGTCCCTGAGTGACTGACCTTGTACTTTGTGCTATTGAATTTCATCTTCTATTCCTGTCGATCTCAAGGCTATCTGATTCTTTCATTGAGATATCCGGATCCTCCTCCATACTGATGATGCATCCTAGAACTGATGTTATCAATACTTCTGTGTACTAGTAAGATCCCTAATAAAAATACAATCACTGCCTTACTTAAATGTCTCAAAACTGGACCAGGAGAAACTACTGCCATACTCCAGACTGATAGTCCCCTTTTTATATACTCTACTCACCACTATCTTCAATCAGCCTTTTACCCACATTATATATCTCCTCTGACAATCTTCAGCTTCTCCAGCTTTACCAGTTTTACTGGTCTTCTTATTTGCACCATGGTTTTGATGTTTGATATCTGAATATCTTCTATTTGTATGCTGCTAGGGATGCAAGGGTGGATTCTTGTGTTCTTTTGTAGCTGTTCCTTCACAACTGATTTCCAAATCACTGTCTTACAAAAGTGTCTCAGATAGGTCTTTCTAAGAATATGGATCTGGACCTTTTTGAAACTCTACTGGAAGGAGGGAACAGGAATGGGACAGACTGCCTGATGGGACTGCAGCTTTGTATCATCTGAGACACAGGAGTGAAAGAAAACACAGGCACTGAAGTGAAGTTGAACAGAAATCCATGAGTCAAAGATGTGGAAAAAAAGAGTGTATTGCTCTCAAATTTTAAGCTATCAGGCATACCGATATGTCAACCTCCTGTCAAAAACACAGAATAGAATGAATATTTTTAGGTCAAAAGCTGCTATCACTTCATATAGTTTTTCATAACCTAGAGTTGTACAGACTGAATATTCAGGGCAGGAAGATTTGCCCTGAAGAGTTTACACGTCAATCATTTGTAGTGCAAAGAATGGGTCATATCCACATTGGGTCACATTTTACTTCACTTACTACAAATTCCCCAACCTAATATTTAAGCTGTGTTATACTAAAATATATTTTTCATCATGTTTGTGCCATGTTATGACTCTAAGCGTTTTGTTTTCTACATAGACTATAGAAAAATCCTTGACCCGGTTAATCCTCAGGCTCTGGTCTTTCTCTGAGTAAAAGATACACAGACACCTCCAAAGCTAAACACAGAAGATCACACTACTTGTCTATTGCTTCAATTCTTTCTTTTTTACCAAGCAACATTTGCAGGAGCTCAGTCTGTGTTACTTCCTCTGCTTACACTGCAGGTATTCAAAAGACAGTCAGTCCTAATTATCCCATCCCCCTTCACACATCCCCACACCCAATTAATAATGTTCAGTGATGTATGAAGCTGAGTTTACATTAATGTAATTTTTTAATACATTAAAGTGGTGCATGTCTCAGGCATTTTATAAATAAATGCCACTAATTTATAAATACTTGTGCTACCCTGGGGAGCACAGACTGTGAAGGGGAAAGGGCAACAGGGGTGCAATCCTCTCTCTTCCCACTCCCATTTGTAGCTCCTGGGGATGCTCAAAGAGATTAAAACTTGCTCTTGCCAAATCCCAGGACATGCAGCTATTACTTATTGTGCACAGTACAATACAGTCTAGGCTCAGAGAAGAGCAGCTCTGGAACTTACTCTTTGCTGCCACTGTTATAAAAATTGAGGTTTTCTCTAAATAAGGGAAGCAAAAAAGTTCAGGTACATCAGAATCAAAATTTCTCTGTCAAACCATATTCCTGATATCTTTGCAAAGCCTGGAGCTCTGTAATACAGACAATAAATATGTGTTTCTTCATGTGGGGAGCTGCAGGACAGGAAGGTTTTTAATTCAGAGTCACAGTTATCAGATCAGTGAAATGAAGATTATCTGTCACTTAAATCACAGTTAATTGGAGTTAATGCATTAATTTAATTCCACATTGCAACTTGGGGCAAAAGGGTAAAATGGCACATAAATGCCTAAAAAGAGAAAGTATCGCTAGATGAAATTTCAAAAGTAGCCACTGATGTCTGTGTTGGTCTTGAGCCTTACTTGTGGATGTATGGGGAAAGTCAACAAGATGCAGCACTATGCATATATTTTTCGGAGCTTCATATGTTTTGTGGTCGTTGCCACACATTCTAAGAATTCTGACTCATTTTTATTTCATTTATTTCATTGTAAGACTGTACATTTCTGAAGCAGGAAATTGTCACATATTTGTACAGTGACTAGCACATGTATATAACAATAACAATAAATACTTCTCTAAATCAGGACCTAAGTATATGATATAACTAAAAAAAAAAGAAAATAAAATATAATACACTGAAGTACAAAGAGAAAGAAAGTTATGGTTCTGTCCCCAAATATTTGCATAAAAATAAATATTCATCAATAGTACAGATTTTTTAACTTTTACAAAATGAGGCAAAAGATTAAATTCATCGTTTTTGCTGTCTTGTAGTTGACCTCTCCCATCTTTGTTTTTTAACAAGTAAAAGAGAGCCTTTTCTTTTTAATTCAAGCTCAAGGTGAAGATACTATACAGGTAATTGTATGAAAATTTGAGGAGTTTTGGTTTTAGTCAGTGTCTACAGCCCTCTTCTCCCACTGCCTTTCCTGTGAGATGGTCTCAGAATATGCAGCTGCATTGTTCTTTTTTGGGTTATGTTTGCAGACTATTTCTAGCCCACATCAATGCAATCCAAATAATCCTCAGAAGTTGCTTCATTATTTATTAGAAAAAGCAATCTGGCATGCGGTGTGTTATCGACAGCTGAAATCCAATACTCAAAGGTCACCAAAACAAATACCAGAAAGAAAAGGTGTTAAGGCAAATAAAAATACACCTTTTTAATTTTGACTGAATTGATTAAATAACAATTGAGTGGTGTCACAGGTCATAAGGCTTTGAGACATAAGGTCAGCTTAATAGAAAAGAGCCTGGGGCCATGTCACAGGGTATGCTCTGAGGCCTAGCACCAAGGCCACACCATTGTGCTTGCTTCTGCCCTTACCCCATGTAGTCTGAAATGAAGAAATGCCTAAACAGAATAAAGAACAGTCTAAATAGACTAGTGCTTATCACTGAGGGCTACCCCCTGAGTCAATGCTGTTTAGAACTGATTGCTTTATTTGAAGTGAGAGTACTGGGCAACTCTCAGTAAACATTTTATAAAATTCAGTAGGCCGAGGAAAAAAAATTTAAAAAACCCAAACCCAAACAAAACAAAACCAACAAAAAACCTTTCTAAACCATCAGTACTCTATAATATATGTACATCTCATTATAGTCCCACAGTTCAGCTCAGATATTTCAGGACTGACATGAAATGAGTGAAGTGGAAAGTGAAACACTTAAATACACTGAAATCAAAAGAACTTTCTATGGGATTTTGAGAAGGATGAACTATACAGTGGCTTATACACACTAATACATTTATGCTAACAATTAGTGTTACACCATTTGTGTAGTAGTGTTGGTTTTTTGTGTGCTAAACTATTTTGTTCCTAAAAATAGCTAGCCCAGAGAACCTACTGCCACAGAAAGGCATACCTTTAGATGCTGTGATTGATCTTTTTAAAAGGGCTTGATAATTTTACATTTAACAATACAAATGAAAAATCTTGGTCTATATCTAGTTCAGACAGCTACTTAAACCTGTACCCATCAAAGCACATGAGAAAGTAAATACATTGACTTCAGCAGGATAGCTGCAACATATGTGCAACAATTGTATTTAGAAGTCTACTCCTAGAAACCAGCATATAGGATATTCAGTACAGGAAAGTAAAAAGATATCCAGATTGTTGAACACTTTCATGATTAACTTCTGGGTCCAGGGTTGATTAAGGCATATCTCCTTATTCTGTGGCTGCCTCTTCTTCTAGCACCCTTGTCTCCAACTTTGTTATTCCCACCTTGCACTGGTAAGGCAAACGTCTGCCACTGAAGTGTAAAACAAAATTTCTCTACTGAAGAGAGATGATCTGGAAATAGATTGCCTTTGTCTTGCATGGACATGTATAGTCTATTTTGGTTCACTGATGCTCCAGCATCCATTTGAAAATCAGGTCCTGTAATTTCCTGTTAGTTCTCAGACTTCCTATGGCAATGCTGTTGCTAAATTTTTCTCTAGTTTTTCTCCTGACCATGCTCCCACTTAATGAATGGCTAAACGTCTGCTGGTTCTCAGGACAGTTTCTGATTTTCATTTATTATTTAAATTATAATTTTGAAGACTCCCTACATAACTCAAGTACTGAGAAGTTCTAGAGTCTATCTACTCATCATTTTTCAAAATCGGTCAATATGTAACATGTAAGATGGTGCACAAAAAAAATATTTTAATCTAGTTATACAATTATTAACAAATTATAATTTTCACTGCAAAAAGTATTTAAGGAAGTAAGGTATGGGATCAATTAGATGACATCAGTGTCTCAAATGACTTTATTGTGGAAAAAATGTTTTTTACCACTGAGAATCTGACACTCCTTTTAATGTATATCTTACTTAAAGACAAGTTATTAAAGCAATTTTAATTGTTTGGAGTTGGAAAAAAATACCTTTTGTTTTAAGATTGGTAGTAGATCTATTTTCTATACTTCTTGTCCTGGAAGAGTTTGTTTCCTTTTTGATCAGTTTATTTTTAGAAATAAACCATGGTTTCAAAAGATAATGATTTAAAATGTAATTACATAAACAGTGAAGTTCAGGACCTACTCTGTCTACAAACATCAAAAGAAAGAATTTTAAATCACAAACATCTTTATCAACAGTTGTAAAGCCTATACATCACTCAACGATACAGAAAACATTTAGTACTCTTAAGAAAGGAGTCTGAACAGTATCAATTATAGAGACTGTAGAAATATAAAGATGCATTTTCATAAAAGGGCCTCTTTTTGTGCATGCAGAAACATCTGTGCATGCAGTTTTCAAGTACGTGGACATAGACAGAATGAATTCTAGGACCTATGCTTGCAGGAAATAAAATGTTATTTATCAAAACTAATTTGGAGAGATTGTTTCTTTCTCTGGAAATTACTTCTCAGTTCTGTATACTCTTGCCCTGTAGTTAGTGCTGTGGTTTATGTATGCATAGAAGAAGGTTGAACTGAAGCCCTTTAAAAACTTTCAGACTGATGACATATTATCTACTACAGTGCTTGGAAAATGGCAATAGAAAAAAAAGGTATGTTAATGTGCAGAAATAATGCACAAGTACTTGATGGCTGGGATGTTCTTTCCTGGGCAGCCTGGGCAAAGTCCTCCCAGGCAGCTGTGGTGCTCTCAGGTAGGGCAAGACTCTCCTCTTCACCAAAGCCCATAGTCAGGGAAGAGGCAAGGAGGAACTGTGAAGAAGTGCTGGCTCAGGAACAGCCTGAAGGTCTCTGATCGTTCACACAATAGGGCTAACGCAAACAATACTAGTTCACAATAATGCCGGATTTTTAATTCCTGGTGCTTTCCGGGTTTGTATAATGACCTTCTCATCTTTATAAGTCTTAGCAGGACTTTTGTTGGCAATCTAGACAGAGAACCAGACAAGCTAATGACCGATCTAATATTTATACTTTCAAATCTTTAAGGGAAGAACTGAAACATATGAACACAAAGGCCATGCACTATATGCCCCCTGCCCTACATTTATTTTCCAGGCTGGAAAGCACTGCTCTAGGCAGATTATAACAGTTGCAGTTTTTCTGGATTCAGGCAGAACATTTATTTTCTGATCTACTTTCTCCCTCTCATGGTAGTCTCAGTCCCTTGTGAAGAATGGGGAGATGCAAGCGTTGTACATCATTCATGACAATCCTGCAACATTTCTTGTGTGCCAGCAGTCTTGGATTAGATTCTTGTATTAAATACCTGAGTTTTAAAGGATCTGAGCACCTAATAGCTTAGGTCTACTGTAAGGGTGGGCAACAGGTTCTTGTACTTCTGACATTGACCTGTTTGTTTAGGCATTTGATATTAAAAGTTTTAAGTGGTTTTGATAGATTGAGATGATCAGCTTCAAAGAAATGGTCATGAGTACAATGTGTCCCTATTAGGCATCTTTGAAAGTATTGGCTTAAATCAGGATTCATGAACTGAACTTCAGTCTCCTTGGTTTGCTTATTTACATTTATTAACTGCACTGTTTAACCTCTCACCTCGTCCTTAGTAATGTATTTCAAATTACACCTTTTATCTGATTTTACATTGGTCTAGAAAGTCTGCGTAATGGTAAATAGTTATGCTGAAATACTGGCATAAATATTCTTAACTTTGCCCTTTCTGGGTCATATTCCTCATTCCTATTTTAAAATCTATATTAGTTCATGTTCTTACTTGTATCTTATCTAGCATTCTTCAATTCTACTTCATAGATTAAATAAAATTGGGTAAATTCTCTGAGGTTTCATTCAGTCTTTTCTCCTCAGCAAATTAATCCAGGACACAATGTCCTGTGAGTGGATAGAGGGTTAATCAGCATTTGCATAACCTTTTCCTGAACTTTCTTAAGTTTTCCAATTAACAGAGGTAACTGAAAAAAACCCACACATTTTGTGGTGTACAGTGTTTCCTTTCCCTGTTAGCAAAGTTGCTTTAAGCAGCCATGCATATTTCTGAAGACACAAACTAAAATGTGAAATACATTGCTCGCTGTATATATGAAACACCAGCTCAGATGGATTACAGTGGCAACTCTTACCTGGCTGCTTACAATTCACTTTCCTATTAGCTTGTGATCCATAAAAAGAAACAGATTTCTTCTCCATAGAAGAAAAGACCTTGTTATGCAGAAGTGTTTTATAAAAACTCTCTTTCCATGCTCTGTGCATTGATGGACAGTGCCCTATGGCCTGAGAAACTGTCCTTAGAAGAACTGTTGAATTGTACCAGTGAAAAGCCTACATACTCCTGATGTAGCTGACATAATACCTGCAAGCTAGGCAGTGAGAAAGTGGAAGCTGTGATGGAATGGCCCAGAAGCACAGTCCGTCTGAATGGGTACACTGACATAAATGTGTTGGTTAGGGAAAGGTATAGCTGTCCTGGACTGAACGGGTGGTTTAGCCCATCTCCTCAACACTTGAATAAGAAAGGTGAAAACTGACTGATATCTGCAAGGTAGAGATGAAGCTGATACTTAAGGATTGCCAGATTACTCTCAGAATCTGTGAGGAAAACAAGTCTGTCATACTTAAGAGCAATACACTTTATCCAAAATCCTCTGATTCCAAACCAATGTCATTAAGCATTCTGAGTCTGACTACTGGGGAAATGAACCAACCCTCCAGGAATAATGGTTGAAAACCATCTTTATCACAGAGAAGTATGTGAAAGGTGCAAAATGAGGCCTAAAAAATGCAGTGCCTTGGATTCTATTACCATATGAGTAAAATAACAATCCTATAAAAATTCAAACAAGCATCTAAAAAATGCTAGTTACATTGCTTTGGCAGTGACAGAGATTCTCTCATTTGTCTAGCACCATTCACATTCTCACATAGCTGCTGTGATGCTGTGTCATTTCCTCTCTGTATTTTTTGATTTAATGCTTTTTCTTTCTTGTATTTGAAAATAATAAACTAAAACCTAAATGAACTTAGAAACATGACATAGTCATGGATGGGGTTGGATAGTTTTAGCTACACCTGATAATATGCTCAGATAGCTCTGTCCTGCAGAAATGGTACTGGTTTCTTCTTGCCTTCAAGTTTGTTCCTAATTATGAGGAAACTTCTGACTTCCCCAGTCACAAATTTAACAATGTTTCATTGTGTTGCAAACTGCCAAAGTGTGCTAAGTAACTGAGAGGCCCAACTAGGTATGTTTGTAATGTGAATAATTAGAGACATTCCTGTCCTTATATACATTCACAAAATTAAAAAAAAGAAAAAAAAAAAAAAAAGTCCTCTCTCTAACAGGCCTAGTGGAAAGCTAGAACGTGTTTGAATGAAATATTCACTATGACTCCTTTATTTGACAAAAATTCCCAGACCATGACTTCCTTTCGTAGTTCAAATGTCAAGCATCCCTTCCACTGTGGTCAGGGTGGCATGCAGGAACAGAGGGAGACCCTAAACAGAAGTCTTTAATGATGACAAGCCTGGTTAACTCAATGACCCACAGCATCTTTTGTCTCCCTTTCTCCCCATGTTGGCTCCTGCTGATTCAGATGGGGGAAGCCAACTCGCAGAGCAGTTGCTCATGCATAGTCTAGGGAAAATGCTTTCTTCACCCTTGTGCATAGAGTGCAAAAGGCCCTTCAATTTCCTCTGTACTGTTTTTCGGTTTTTGTCTTTTTCTCTGATTGACTAGCTTTATATTGATTGAAAAGTCATTTCCTTTGCCCAGTCTTCTGAAAAACAAAATAAATGTTTTCTGTGACCCTAACTCAGATTTTTCTTTCCACAGAGCTGAAGAAAAAGTTTCCTGTCAATTATATTGAAGGAAAAATTATATTGTTGTTTTGTAGCACTTTTTTCTCCTTATGTGTCAAAAGGGAGCAAATGATGCATTAAAAGCCTAAAAGCTGAAATAAAGATTAGGTGTAAAGTGCTATTGATCCCTTTACGAGAAGAAGCTAAGACAGATTCCACTCCACTGTCAGGTTACATTTTCAGTAAGTTACCCAGATGCAAGATTTGAAATTTCTACAAAGGAGTCTTTAAAGTGTTGCTGAAAGTATCAAATAAGATTAGACCAGACAGTAAAAACAACCATTAAAAAATGTCAGTGATACAGCTGAGGTACTGTCAGACTATATTGTCCCAGTGTTTAATGTAGCCCAATGCCTGAATGTTTAAGATGCCCATATGAAGATCTAAAACTTTACATTCTCTGTGTGTATATATGTATATATATGTATCGTTCACGTTCAGAATCTACAAGGTCTTAGGCACATGATGTAGTTTTCATTGGACTGAGCAGAAGAAAGCTCTGGTTGTCAGTTCCCTAACTCACTATTCATCCAAAGAATAGTCTGAACATTTTGGAGATTATTACAAGATATACCAGTTCTAATGAGAGAACAAACTATTACTGTAAGTCAGTCCAGTAGATTTTCTTCTAATTACTCTACCTTCTTGTTCCTGACAAACCTTTCTGCCATTCCTTTGCTCCAACCAGAAAGCTGGACAGCAGCTGAAAAATTATGTGACTTGTTAGCAGAGAATAAATATATGGTCAAATGCTATCCTTCCCTGTACTGCTTTGAGGTACCAAAGTTGCTTAGAAACCAGCTATTCGTGGCATTTAAGTTATTTTCTGCATCAACTGATAACCAAGTTTAGCAATTGAGTGTACAAAGTGTAGACAAGATTGACTATGAAACTTTTGCTTGTTAGTTGCACAAGCTGGAAACAACAGAGATAGATAAATCCAACGAAGGACTAGGCAGCTACTGATTAAATTCTATAAATTAAAAAGAATTCTACAAAGCTAAGGCAATGCAATGAGTTTCCTGATTCTCAGTAGGGTATCTTTAGAAAATATCCAGAGGTTAATTTGGGAAAAAAACAAACAAACAAACAAACAAAACCCAAACAAACAAAAAAACAGAGAAGCAAATGCCAAATTAAGCCACATGATGAATCTTCATCGTAATCTATCACATCTGGAAATACACCAGTGATGGAGAAAGTAAACTTCACTATTCAGAAAACACTAACAGTAAGCAATTTTTGTAGAGCATGGGTTAAAACCTTTGAAATCCTGAAACACTCATGATAGGGGCATTAATTCAACAGAAGGGGTCAAGCCTAAGGGTGACATTATTTGGGGTGACTGCTCTAAACTAATACTGGAAGAGACAGAAAAACTCAGAGATTAGGTTTAAATTCAAAGTTATCGGAATGTAAAAGGAATTTCTAAATGGCCTGTATGCCTGTGTTAGAAACCTGAGGAATAGAAAATACTAATTTCTATTAAAAAAGCTATTCGGTGAGTTTGTGAAACTAGTGAACCCTGACTTCACACAGACTTGAAATGTTCCCATTCCCTTTCTATTTGGAACCATTGTCCTTATGTGCCCTCTTATAACACAATGGACCCAGGTCATTCAGGGCCACCTATATTGTACCCTAAATAAACATATGATACTTTCAGATTATCCCATGTCTCCTAGCTACTTTTTGGCTTCTGGCTAACCAAAAGTCAGAAGTCTGTCTTTAGCTAGCTCTTGGACTAGCTCTGTCTAGTCCAGAAATCTTCCATATTTGTAACATGGCTGAACAACATGTGCCTGGTCTAGACTGAGGATTCAGAGACCCAGCTGCAACAGAAGTAGAGGCAAGCAGCTTGGACAAGAACTTCATAGGGCTGACTGAAGAATACCCTTTCCATGTTTAGTATAGCCTTAAATGGTGAACAGGAGCAGAACCAATGTTGTGTCAATGTTCTAAAGGGGTAAAAATAGCCCAAATAATTACAGACCAGAGAGTCTGACACAATGCCTTGGAAGAAATATTAGAACAGCTGATGTGCAATGTTATCAATAAAATTTTCAAGGATAGAAATTCAATTTATTCTTATTAAAATGAACCTGAAATACCTCCATTAAGCAGTCCTGTGGTGCAAAAGGAGTAGAACTTTCAAGCAAACAGCTGGAGCTAGGATTGAAAATCCACACTCCATGCATTTTAAGCTCTTACTTTGGGTTAGTTCTAGTTCAATTTAATGCAATAAATGCCCTTTATCAGCTGGAAAATACTAGGTGAGTTCCTGCAGTGTGTTTCCCAGTCTAATTTCAGTGAAAAGGAATCTAGTTTACGTACTTTAAGGCTGCTCCATGATGCAAACTGGAGCATTGTACGTTAGAATGATTAAGAGATTTACTTATTATGAATTAATAAATCATGAACAACTCAATTCAGTTAGATCATATCTGCAATGATGTATCGTTTAGTGGTTGCTTACAGCAAACCCTTTAGCCAGTGCTCGATTGTATTCTATAATCAGTGGAGGAGAGAGAGCAAGAGAATAGGCTGGAGCTTGGTTTTCACTTTGGAATGAGTTGGCACCTTGCCTACTTTGCTTGTAGAACTCAGACTATTTTGCCTGGCAGCTGAAAATCCTCCCAAGCATCCAACAACAAATTCCTGCACTGTATTTTCCTGTCTGAGACTTTCCTTCTGAATTGATTTAGACCATGTGACACCAACCTTCAGGTACAGGCTATGAAGTGAGACCAGCCAGACATACATCCTGGCAAAACAGCATATTTAATGGATAATCAAGAGATGAAAAAGGAGAAAATTCAGTGAATTTGTGAGTAACCTTCTAGTTTTCAGATCTAACAATGCTCTTGCTGCCAGGTGCTCTTTTCATTCATCTTCAAAACCATCTGCATTAATAGCAATTGTTCCATTCAGATATTACTTTTAAAAAATATTTTCCTCATACCAATATCACTGACAGCAGCTTTGTGTGAGACCAGGGAGAGAAACTTGTGAATCCATCCATTTTAACACACTGAAAGGAACCCATAGATAGTCTAGTGAAGGACAGCTGTGGATGAAGTTACTTTGACTGATTACAAGAATGACTCTCCAATTCTTTTAGGCTAGCTATGATTAACTATGTGATGAAGATATATCACTGTTGATGTGTAACAGACTGGCAGCTGATGTAGAAAACAACACTGGTAAACAGTAGCACAAACTTCAGCATGCATTAGCATTAATGATACAGACCATGGATCACTACAAGACTTTGCAGAAGATTCAGTAACTACTAAAACTTGTATATGTGTCTTTATTCCTTAGAGTTAGTAGGAACATGCCATGTCATGACATCAACACATCTCCATTGTGCTTCACAGACATACCCTTGTAAAGAATAATCTGAGTAGCACACGCAAGCAATTGATGTTTTGACAGTGCCGTTGGTCTAGGAACAAAAATTTCCATTCATATATAGAGGAAAGAAGGCAGTTAATATGAAAAAAATATGGAAATCATGGGAAACAACAGTTATACACTGAATTTTCAGATATGGCCTCACTTGCTCTTACTACTGTTATCTACATTAGAAAGGACTGTAGTCACTACTCAGTTAATATACAGAACCAAATGAACACCATATACACCAAAGGCTGAGTTCTTTTAGGAACTGTAATGTGAGAGCTTTTGTGGCATATCTCATGTCATGCTTGTGTCTTCTGCATCAGATTTTTAGATTTTATTCTTGCCTTCTGAATTTTACAGAACTGCATCTCAGCAGCTCCCTATCATTTTAGAACTTGCCCCTTTTATCATACCTGTGATTTCTTCCACAGGTTTTTACATTGAAACACTGCCCTTTAAAATATTTAACATTGGCAGTATATGAAGAACATGCATAGCTTGATAGTTTTTATTTCTAAATATATCCATAACATAGTTTATACTGTTCACAATGTCCTATACTAATTACAGTGCTGTATACCCCTTTGATTGATATTCTTAATATAGTCTGTGTATGTTATGCCTGGGAACATGCAACATCCACTTTGTGTGGTATTACATATGATAATCTTGAGGCTTAATTCTGAATCCTATCCAAAATGTCCTGAAAAGAGCAAACTCTGACCTCTACTTCAGAAAAGAGCCAAGCAGAAGTACGGGGGAAAAAACAAACAAACAAACAAACAAACAAACAAAAAAACCGACCAAAAAAACAGATTTTACAGTTACAATTAATATTCTTTCTACTACCTTACCTAAACGCATCTCTAATGAAAGGCAGAACTGTTTGGCTTATGTTTACTCTGCAAATATATTTTGTTAAATACACTGTCTCTGGGCAGCAAGAAGTTGACTTTCTGGCACTGGCTATAGTACCCTGTGGCAGGAGGTACTCTCTGGAGGGAGAGGCAGATTGCCTCTTCCTTGGGAAAAACTGAGTGTGCCCATGCAGCAGGAGTTTCTGGGTGGAGGAAGCAAGGTGGAAAGGCACAGCCTGGTACAGGGTCTGCCACACTGTTGGAGCTGTAAGATTTGAAAGAAAAAGTCAGGAAGAAGCAGGCAGCAGAGGTAAATCTGGGAGAGATAAAACAGGAGATTGTGGAGTTGGTTGAACCTGGGAAAGCACCGAAGCTGCTGTACAGAAGCAAGAGTGGAGGAAGGAGTTATGCACTATGAGAGCAGACTCTAAACAGCACGACTATACCATAATAAAACCTAGCTGGAGAGAAACAGGACTTTGTTTTTTCTGATGCACTTATTTTAAAGACAAAGGCAGGGCACTTCCAATTCCAGGCTCTGGACCCCTTCACAGCAACCACACACACATGCTGAACGGGAATGTACAGAGGTTTGCATTTTGGTATTTAAGGTTTTCTGCTTGTCAGGCTTTATATTTTGTCTGTCAAGGAGGATAAACAATGTCGTGTGATTTAGATACCCATCAACTTTGTCCTGTGAGTTACAATTAGTTGAAACAAAATAGTAGCAAAAAGCTTCCTTGTGTCTAAGGGAGAATACAAACAGTGAAAAATAATTCCAGGATAATGCAAGTAATTTATTAGAAATATTTTAACCATTTGAAGCAGTAAGGAATATTCATGGGCTCAAGAAAAAATAAAAACTATTTAAAATATTTCTTCCCTTCTTCTAAACTTTTTATCCTTTTCTATTTAAGCTATTCCTGAAACCTTGTTTCTCTGTTAGTACTCAAGAAACAAATGGCAAGGCAGATCATGTGGAAAGTGATCACCATCTGTTGCATACTATATTTTAAAGCTATTCCCCAACTAATAATTAATGTACTTAGTATTATTATAAGTCACGTATGAAGAAGAGCATCTGTTTGATTAATTTATTCTTAGTGTGCATGTTACACCTCCTTAAAAAAGGAAACAACTGGGTCAGATGGCTGGCATTTGATGGCAGGGATTGATCCTGCTTATCCTTGGAGCAATTTATACTCCTGGAAAAGGCTGAGTCATGAGAAGCTTAGAGTGTTCAGCACAGGGAAAGACTGAAGAACCTCTGAGAGGAAAAGGGAGCAAACACATTCCCAAGAGTGACAGAAAAAGAGCCTTCCTAGGGACAGAAGGAATTATGAAGAATTTGCCACAGCTCAGAAAGCCACTGAGTTGAGTGAAAGCAGACCTGGAAGCAAGAACCTGCCCTCAAAGGACACAGGGGGCAGAGCAAGATTTCTCTGCAAACCTTTTGTTTTCTGCTGAGTTTTCTCAATTTTTAAAATGGGCCTGGTGTCATTCTTCTTCATATAAGCTTGCTTTTAGACTTCAAATGCTTTTATTAAGAATCCTTTTATTCCGCTGAAAATTCCATGAGAGAGCAACTTGTTCTTACAGTGTCTTCAGACGATCAGTGGTGTTGGTGGACAACTGCTACTACTCTGCAGTGAGATGACTGAACATAAGGGGAAAGGTATTCTGCTCTTGGCTGAAGGAAATTAAATAAAGTCAGAAAAAGGTACAAGAAAAATCAAAAGACAAGAAGGATCAACTTTCTGAAAAATATTGATTGTATTGAGGAAAAAAAAAAAACCCGAAAGCATTCTCTCCAAGACTTTTCACAAATGTGAATGAAGGGAAGGGAAGGGGAGCGTAAGAAGAAACAGAGACTGCAGGAGTGTAAA
Source organism: Strix aluco (assembly GCF_031877795.1). Classification (NCBI taxonomy): domain Eukaryota; kingdom Metazoa; phylum Chordata; class Aves; order Strigiformes; family Strigidae; genus Strix; species Strix aluco. Next base: position 70,161,481 of record NC_133931.1, on the reverse strand, counting down.
AGGAAACCAACCATCCATAGGAAATCACTATTTTTAGATTTAAAACAACACTGTCTTTATCAGTGTCTTCTGTGGAAAACAAGAAAACTATTAGCCATCTTTTTAAAACTGGGGAAGAGTAAGATTATAAACAAAGATTGAACTGAAGACATTTGCAGCTTTCCCATATTAAGACATTCTTCTTCAGAGAAATGTGTCAGAGGGTTCACTCTCTGTAACACCCAGCATTTGTTTGTCCACACTGACCTAATTTCCAGGAGGTTTTAAGCTTTCATGTGTAAGCAATTTATCATGAATACATACACTGGAGTTTGTCGTGCATGTGCAGAACACAGTTGTCAAGGAAAAAGTTGTACATGGAAAAGATGTATCATTCAACCATTAAAGCTTTCTCGCACACAGTTCCCTGTAAACCAGACCTAAACTATTTAAATACTAATCTGTGCTAATGATGTTACGTGTAAAATAAGTAAGCCTGGTTTTATTCCATATTAGACAGCCAATCCTTCTTTCTTGTCTGTATTTACATTTTTCTCTTGCATTAAGAACATATAGTTTAACACATTTAGATGGTGATTCTTCAGCTGGGGAATCAAATGTTACATCAAAGCAGATACAATATTTTCATCATATATTTAATGACAACATTTTGCAAGTGCATTAGAAGTAATAATTGCTCATCAAACAAAATAAAATGAAACTTGGAAAAAATGTAGAGCAGCTTTAATAAAGAATTTAAGCTGCAAGGAAAAATATTTAAATTTGTAATCAACACATACAAACAAATCACTTGCCAAATTTCCTAATATTGTGGTGTTAAGTAAGCTAATTATCCATATTAAATAGTATTAAAATAACATTTTTTCCTTTGAAGTTAACACATTAGTATTAATACAACTATCAGACATGAGAAATATGAACAAACGCAAACAACAAAAACATATGCACAATATAAAGTACTTATTCTTTCATATGTTTGGACTTTGTGCTGAAGACTACCAGGATGCTACTGTTTGCAGTACAAAACATTAGAAATAGAGAGGACAGACAGAGATCTGACTTCCTTCTGTAATGCACTGAATGAATTTCAAAGATTTAAATTCTGGAATCAACACATGACAAAATGAATTTTTTTCACATCTTTGGAACCAAAATATCTCTATCCTATGTTCACTGGGTCTACACTGATATAAAACTGAAGACAGATATGGAGGATTTTTTTCTGAAAGCAAACATATTGGCATAGACACACAGAAGTGAAAAATGAAACTAGCAAATTCATATCAAGAGTGAAAAGGGTAGATTTTTATAGTTATTCATTATAAAAGTTGCAGCTGAAATCCATTCCAACATTCAAAATACGTAGTTAGTCAAAGTACCTTACCTTTGCTAATCCACCAGAAGAAGAAAAATATGACTCAACTGGATTTGTCTTAGAAAAAAAAGTACACTCAGAGAAAAAGAAGCATTATTATGACTAACCATAATTCTGTGAAGTATGTCACTAAAAGTTAACTTTAATTAATTCCTTAAATTAATCTTGTTTCTTCAAATGGAAAACACAGCATAACATTTCATATGTATTATACATATTTCATGAGAAATATGAAAAGCTAGCATTCTCCTGTCTCCTTATTTGGGACAAAGAGGAACAGGAGGGAAGTACGGCATTTGAAGAAGTTAACACAGGACATTTTCTCTTCAAAACAAACAAAGAACATTTACATTTTTTTTTCAGCACTACCTGATGATTCATGCATATAATCAGTATAGGTGTTCATCTGCCCAGTTGTAGCTTTATGAAAATTAGAAATGGCCTTCATTGTAGTTAATCCAACTAAAAGGCATCTACAAGTTAAGTTTCAGACATTCCACCTCTTTTGGTATGATTTCACCTCTAGAGATATATCTCTCTTCCTTCCTTATTACAGAGACTAGAAAACTTGATTAGATCAAATATTTAAACGTTATTGGGTTAAATAGAATGGACTCAACTAGACTCCATGATCAAATCAAGGGCTGTTGTCAGTACAGGACAGAAACTCTTTGGAAAAGGCGTGAGATTTCAATCAATGGGAAAGAATGAGTTCAAGAAGTCTGATAAACTATATTGTCTACAACCCCCCATTTACACCCCATTTGGTAACCCATCTTCTGACTTCACTTCTGAAGTAGGTAAACCTAGCATATTCCTTCTCTAACTGATTACACTGAACTATCTTGATGAAGGGCTAACAAAGAAAATGAGCTGAACCTGGCTGTCCTTTTCTCCTGTGAGCCTTTCACATGAACCAGTGACTCCTATCTATTTTTTGTCATTATAATGACAATTCTGCCCTTGTTTACTTCTTCACCTCTTCTTACAAGAGTTTTAAAAAATTTAGATGTAATACAATAATTCTTTCCTAAATTGTTGGTGAGAAGGAGCAAAATTTAAAAGTTTCAGACATAAAATGTGCATAAAAGGGAATTAATGGGCAAAGTAATAAAATTCTTAAGACCTCATGCCCAGGCTTAAGTTTACAAACTGTGTTTCACTTAAAAAGAGGGAATAACCTGAGTTTAAAAAAACAAAAGAGAAAAAACCTTCATGAGTGCTAAAGTCTCTTTAGGATCTTGTAAAAGAAATTGGCTTTTGGACCTCCTCCAGTTTACCCATATTCCCACCCAAAATTGAACAGTTGCCCTTTACCACATATACTTGTTCCTGAGGATATTATGCCTGGTTTTTGGAAGTGTTTCATCTCAAGCATGAAGAAAAATGCTGTGTAAATATAAAATATAGTGAACAAATATCACAGCATTTCTGATTTGAATTTTCTCACAGCCTTTTAATCTGTCAAAAGGCTTGATTTTTTTTTCCTCAGTTTTCTATTTTATTTTGTGAGAAACATTATTAAAAATGTTCAGTTACTGGAATTTCCATTGGGCAGTAAAGCTGTCTTTCAAGCTGTCTCTCAATGACAAGATGGAATGCATCCTGCTAAAGTTAAAATAGCTATATGTTAAAATATATTAAATATTTGTTAAAGGTATCTTGTCTTTTAACATGTTTCCACAGCATCAGTTTTTGAAATCTGTATGTCTCCACTGAAGTCAGTTGAGCAATACCAGTTTATACCAAGTAAGGATATTCTCTGCTGTTTGAGAGAATAAACAATCTTTGCCCAGTTAAGTTAATTCATTTCAGCATTTATACAATTATATTAAACTTCCTAATACTTTATTTTCATATAAATCTGTGATAAATTTATACAAATGTGATCAATAAATATGAGGGGTTTTTATACATGTGACTTCACAATACTTCCTGTAAGAATTTAACTGGGTAAATGAGAAATAAACTTTTTTGTAACTGCTTTGCAACTTTTACTATTCTAGTGCTTTGTTGGCAAGCACTTAAACATAATTGTGTTGAAAATTAAGCATATAAATTAAATAAAAAATAAATTTGCATTGAAATTTCTTTTTTTTTTTTTTTACTGTCTAGTTGACACTACTCAGAACAGAATGTGTATCCTATAGATGCAGCATACAGAAAATTCATTATCATTCAAGGATTTGGCATAATCTGGGTTGGGTCTTCAAATTTAACTCTTTAATTGGACTGATGTGAGGACTTCAGACTCTTGGAGGAGTACAACATATCTCTGGGGTTTGAGGCATATAATAAGCATACAAGAACTCTCAAAACAGTATATTTAGTGAATGCATCTTCTAAGGCATGAAGTGTAAACATCTGCAGGTAATACATTCGACTCCTAATAGCCAGAGAGGTAATAAAATTATATCGTCATTAAAAACTGTATTTACATGTTTCTGTAACCTCTACATCATAGTAAAGATACAGTTACAGCTGAGGGCTGCCACCACCACTGACCTTTTATGACATTCTGCAGAGCTTACTCTCAACACTACAAGCTGCAAAGTAACAGAAACAAAACCCAGAACAATTCCCAAACCCAGATCAGTTTCTAACTACATATAAGCTCAGCCATGTTATGTGATAGAGTGATCCAGCATGTGTTTTGCATCTATAATTATTTCCCAGCATTCCCCACACAGCCTTTCTAACATGGAAACTAGTCATACCTATATTTAAGAGGATGTTTCTTCCTTTTCACTTTAGAATTGATACCTTATTGATACAAAGAGACAGAGGCAATTGAATAGTCTCTCAGAACTATTTTCACACTCAGGCTAGATGATTGCTCGTTAAGACAACATTCCCTCATTTTCACTTAAATCACCTGTGTTATAAAAGTGTAGGTCACAAATGCGGATTTGTGCAATCCATTTAAGTCACACTTAGTTGAATATAACAGTAAATGAATAAACCTTTTTTGGAATAAGCATAGTTGAAATATTTTTAATGCATCTACACTCAAGATTTAACTTTCTAAACACTGTAAAAACAACTATGCTGACTTTAAATTCATTTAAATATAACTATATGGAAAATGTAGAAAATATTTTCAGATTTGACTTGTTTTTAAAAACACATTCTGAATCTCTGAAAGAAAAGTGGATTGTAAAGAGCCAAATAGACACAGATGCATCTATAAAATATTTGAACTGAAATTTTTAAATTTCAAAGTGATCAGTTACACAAGGTTTACTTTTTCTCCACAGAAGACAATGTTGTATATTGCAGAAAAAGGAAGAGTCACAAGAGAAAGACTAAAAGACTAGCCAACCTACTCTTGTAGCATGTAGTAAGAAAGTGATATTAACTTAGTTTTGACTTCTGTGGTGACTCAACAGGCTCTACCTTGTATGAATAACACCTTTAAATACACTGATTGATTCAGGTGAGCTGGGACTGAATTTCAGGGGGAGGGGGAAGTTCATGAGGAGCAAGGTTAGATTTATTAATATACTGAATTTCTCTCAACTACACTTTGATCACTGACTTAAACTGATGTTCTTGGAGTGAAGAAACATATGCTAAAGAAGAACTTGTCACACAGGACATCTATAATTAAAGAAGATCTTCAATGAAAGCATTTCACAACACCTCCATTAAGCTTTGTCATACTGCAAAAAGAACATGAGCCTCTGTGTAAAGAAAAGTTAAACAATTGTCAGCTGAAAGCAGATGAGGGTTTTATTGAATACCTGTATTACTAATGCATGAAGAGGTACCCATGCAGAGCACAGCAGATACAATCCTTGCTTTTAATCGTTGTGCAATTTTTATTACCAATAGAACTGCTAAACAAAAAGAGGGGGATACATTTCCTTTACTGGTAGACATAGTTTTATTTCAGAAGAAATCAGTGACCTAGGTCACTGAGTTGTCACTGATACTAGTACCAGGATCACATCCCCATGAAGAGACAGGTAGGATTACTGTCTTGAAGACAGCACAGATCGGGACATTCAAACCCCACTAGCTGGGGTCATATAAAGATTAAAGTATGGATAACTATTTCCAAGTCTTCCCACTGTGAAGGAATAAAATTATGTGACAAGGCAGTTACAAGATAAAAGATAACATGCATTTATATAATTTATAAAGGAAAGTATAAGAACAAAGAAAGCAATGCACATTACTTTAATTGGCCTATGGTACCAATTATCAAAAAGCATTATTGTCCTTTCTAAACTCATTGTTTACTTTTGCACTAAGGCCACAGTGATTGTAACTTGAGTCATAGTCCAAATATACGTATTACAGGAAAGTATTTTTTTGACGTTTGTGTTTGGCATAGGCTAGGGAAGAGACACTGCTGGTTATTTTTGATCAGGAGACTAGTATCAGTTCTTGAATTTTTGAATAAAAAAAGAAATCTGAATTTTGAAAGCTTACAAAGATACTTTGTTGTTTTCACCTAATAATAATTTCCATTGATAATAATAGCTATTTTAATTTATAAGTGTGTGTGACTGGAGGTCTCCAGGCATTTCATAAAATGATTCCAAAGTGTGTGTATGTGTGAAAATAGTTCTTTTAGGAGTCCCTAAGTTTAAAACACTTAATAAAAATCCTCTCATCGGCAGAATTTTAAAGAAAAATACAGAATTGTTCCTGCTCCTGAAAGATAACCTTGATTATTCAGTCTGTATGAAATGAGGATCATTAACTCTTCCAGGTAATGACATTTTTCTGCTTTTCTCAAAATTGTTACATGGAATACTTAAATGGTTCAGCTTCATGGATTTTTTTAACTATCTAGCAGAACATACTACCACAAATCATGCTTCAGCTGTAAATTTTATTTTTTTGAATGATGGTGTTAAGATAGTGAAAGGTAGCTGACAGATAGAAGCCAGTATCAATAGAAAATTTATTTAATGTCCAGTGTAAAATTGTTTTCTTTTTTTTGAGGTCAGGGTCCACACTGTTACAAGTACCACTGAAACCATTACCTGCAAGGGTAGCCACAGCCAAAGGAGGAATCTACTGACTCTGGGTACTGGAGATTCCCACTTTGAGAACTTTACTTTTCAGACCTTTATTTGATTCTTTCACTAGTTTAATAAGTTTATAAAATAACTTTTAAAATATTAGACTTGAATGAAGTCCAGAACCTGATTCTGCACATGCTGACTAGTTGGAGGGTCTTTCACAAAAATGTAAAGAGATCACAGCTCTTTGCTTGCAGGTACTGTTGAAACAATATCCCTTGAGAGTAAGAAGGCAGAACTGAATGTTTTGTCTCCTTTATACTTGCACCTGGAAAACTGAGGTCAGAATATAGAGAACAGGTAAAGATCAAGATATATTTATTTGTTCATTCATTTGTCTCTCTGAGATAACAACATTGCAAAGGACAGGAAACATACTTTTATTTGTTGCTAATTTTAATCTCTTCTATGGTTTTCTTATTGGCACTTTGTCTGTTGCTGTTTCATTTACAGGTTTTCTCAAGTACCCTCATTTTCAAAGAGAAATCCACCTGGTTTCCATTTGATATCCTCAAGTCCTGTGGTGTCAATAGAAATCTTCTACTCCCATCCATACTACTTTGTATTTATACATTAAGCATAGCAGAACTCAGGCATGTCTCATTTTTCAGTGACTAAATGGAAAAATCTTTTATTTTAAAAGGCAGTATCACATATTTGAGTAAAAACTGTGAAAAATTAAAATGAAGAAAATCACAGAGAAGTTAAGTATTTCAGCTTTCTCAGGGAACAGGAATATGTCTATTAGAAATGTACATTTCTCTCTCATTTTTCAAATATCTTCAAAAAGAAACCATTCAAAAGGCCAATGATCAACCATAAACAAAGAAACAGGTAAGACATAGAATTCATTCAAAACATGAAGGTAGCAAAAACATGAAGGATTTTTCTTTACATATGGGGATTTGTAAAACCAGACATGGGTGCCACAAGACTTAAAAGCTGTCCTGAATCAATTCAGAAGTTTGCCAATTTGAGCTTAAGCCAAATGACTATCCAATGAAGAGTAACAGATGCACCTGATGACAGAGCATTCCAGTTCAAGGACATAGCAGAAATATCACTCTAGTTCTCCCCAGTGAGAGACAAAACTATTGATTGCACATTTACAGCTCAAATGCTTTTTATTTTTTTTTTCCTCCTTTCTAGAATAACTACAGAATTTGAAGTGTATGAAGAACTTGTGGGTTTGGCTTCAATTCAAGGCCAAACACAGGGCTCTGACTTTCACCACAGTCTGCAGAGCATTTACAAGCTCTGTATTTTGATTTGTGCAAACTTGTTGATCTTTCAAACTATCAAGCATTTTCAACAGCTTGAGCACAGAATAGCACAATATTTCCTTTTTTTTTCTGATGGAAAACATTACAGGTACCAAAATCCATCTGAGAAAAGATTAGCTGATAACTTGAATCCAGTTAAATCTTGTGCACTATGCACTGAGAACCTGAATCACTGATAACTGATTGACTGAACCCAGTCACCAAAGAGAGCCAATTAATTTGGATTACCTGAACGCATGTATTGCTTTTCTAGGCAGGAAAAAGAGAGACAAAAAGATAAAAAATACCCAGCAGTTAACATTTCTTTCAATTTCATTTTGTTCACTGAATTTTGTCTTTGTTGAACATGGGAAGAGAACACATTATTTTTGTTTATATTTAAATTAAAATAAAAACCTAAAAGACCCAGAAGTTAATTATTTTGAAATTACTTCTTTTTTTTTTTTTTTTTTTCCTTAGTTTTCAGGTCTTTATCCAAACATTAATAAGTCTTTCCTACTTTTAGGTAAACTTTAAGAGAAAAAATATATTTTGAACCACTTTCTTTTTTGTAATATTTCTTTTTATTTTAGTAGGAGAAAAACTATCTACACATACATGAATACTGAAAGTGCTTTTCCTGCCCATGTTATTTCCTTTTTTTTCTCTCTCTTCCACTTCAATTCTCCCAAAAGAGGGGAGAAATAAGGAGGAACTACTAAAACTAGAGTGAGTACAGGACTTTTTCTTATTTTCAAAGTCATCATTATTAATTTCTTATTTAAGTTTTCAGTTTGTGTGACTGATATTAATACAAAGGTTAGGTAGATTTTTAAAGTAAAAATCACAAGAGAGGCAAACATCTGTCAACCAGTTTCACTCAGATATGAGAAACTGAGCAGAGAGAACATCCCATGGAGAAGCTGTTTTTTAACACGGGAACTGAGGAGATGAAAACAGTATGCTAGAGAAGACAAGTTGGAAAGAGTTGGACATGGGTGTCATTTCATTGCCTAGGACTGTAGCTGGAGCTCGTGTAAGAGAGAGAGGGAGACTGTGGAGTAGTACACCACAACAGGATCAGGTCCGTTGAGCTCCTGAAGAGCCAGTGTCCACACCATGCACATTTTTGGGGGATTCACTTCAGAGGAGCTTTAGTTTTTTGTCCCTTGTTGACTGAACTCCCATCAGCATCTGGAGTGTATTTGCGGTGTTCACAGGGTAAATTTTCCTGGTTTATTTCATCCAAAAGCCAACCAGGTTGTATACTCTGAGACAGCTATGAGATCTGAATCAGCACATGTTAATTGGGAAACTCCTCAAAAGCACTTTGCTGATTCAAACTAAAATGTTAATGCGTACTCAGGGAGCTCCTACTTGAAGACAAGGAATTTAAGTGGATTGAGTGATTATCTTCAATCCAGAATATAGTACTGATACTAAAATTATGTTCACTTTAAATTTTCTTTTCCCTTTTTCTTCCCAAAGAAGTTTGACTGTTAGAGTTTGCCTTCAGAGATGAACAAACTTGCAGTTAGAGATTTATGCAGTTCGGAGAACTGTGTAAATGGCGATACTTCAAAAGGCAGATTAAAAGACCTGCTTAATTTTTTCAATGATTTGTACCCTTCTGTGATCTCAGTGCATCGGTATGTGATATGACATTAACTTTGAATTTTCTTTCTCCTTAAAATGTTACTGTTTGTGCAAATATTTTAATGTCTGTCATGCTGCAGCTGAAATTCCTTCCTCTTCTGTGCACTGCAATGTTGATGAAAACCCACAACAAAAGTGTGTGAAGGAAGATAACAAATTTAGAGTCCCCTTAAGATTTGATCCTATATTCAAAGAAGTCAAACAAGAGCGAAAGCTACAGTTCTTCAGACTGTTGAAGCTGCCTGTGCACAGAATACACTTCTGATGAGCAGAGACCATTTTATGGGGGTTCTTCTAGAATGGAAAGAAAGCATGACACGTTATGGATAAAACCTCCATTCAAAATTACTGTTTGCAGCTTTGGTACAGCAGTTACATAAACACTGGAAATACAGTAGCAAGTAGACAAACAGGTCAGTTATAGAATGTTTATAAGGTATTGAAGATGGGTAAATTTTCTTCTAAACTCATGACTAAAATTATAAGTGATAAATTATGTTTGTTGGGTTTTTGTTCCTTTTTGTTCATTTTTTGTCAAATTATATTACATCATCAATTCTCTCCTGGTTATTCTTTACAGTATTGCTCAAGTTCTGTGGGAGAACAGATTCACCTGGCCAGCTCAGAAAGAATGAGGTTATTTAATGCACTAAAATAGCTAGCAAATGGTAGGATATAGTGGTTTATTTATGTTCCTGGGGTTTCTGTATATTTTCTTTTCTAGTAAAATATCGTGATGAGATTTCTTTCATTATTAATTTCTGAATTTAGAATTTGAAAAAAGGTATTTTTTTGTAAATGATCCTTCAGGAGTTGGTTTTTTTTAAGTTCTAACTTATGTACATGTGCTACAAAAAATGTATTTTAAAAATGAATGGGAAAATTATTTTTAATTTTTACACACGAAAATATTATTACTCATGACAAATTTTTTCTTGTAAAACTATCTAGTTGAATCTAGGATTCATGAACGAACCTTGCTTTGTTATATGTGGACATTCTGGTTTTTGACTTTGTAACCTCAATGCTTAAACTTAGATCATTGAACTATCTGGGAACTAGGATTGTTGTTCATTTATTCTTATATGAAATACATATTTTAGTTTTTCTGTGTTTGTTTTCAACTAAAATAAGGTTCAGTTGCTGGAGTAAATCAATCACATTTCTGTTTCCAGTACTTGTGAGAAATCTATTAAATAATTTTTCCTTTTTTTTTTTTTACTGTAATGCACAGATGTTCTCCATTGTTTCCTTCCTCTCTTTTTTCCTCCTTCTCTTCCCTCCATTGCCTTTTATTTAATATTGCAAGGGCAAAGACAGTGATTAACAACCAGCATCTCATCTGAGCTCCCATTTTCAAACACAGCAGGTCAGAAAAGCTGTTTTAACTGGACTGAGATATACGAAATTCTGGTCCCAGGTGAGGCTCTCCAGGCCACAGAAAGTGAAGCCAGAGGGTGAACAGTATTTCTTAGGTGTATTTTGTGTGCCACTGATTTCCATGACCCTTTCAAGCTTACTTTTGTACATTCAATAATATTTTCTCCTTATCCTAACTTCCTCTATTTCCATTCCCACCTTAAAAAACAGTGGCTTAAAAGTCTGAATTAAAACAAAAAATCAGACTATATCTAACACATACTTTCTATTTCTAATATTGAACAGCCTTCTTAGGAACAAAGAAAAAGTCAATATTTTACATTTTTATTTATGCATTGTTTATCTCATTCTTTGCAACACTTATTTCAGAATAATTTTATGGGAAAACAAAAAAAAACAGTGCATGAGAAAAAAAATGGAGGAAAACAAAGACTAAGTTCACAAAGTTTTAAATACCTATTAGCTTCTACACAAACCCATTATATTCTTATTGATTATCTCACAACAGTAATAATACTCATGATGATAGTAACAATTTTTATTTTCATATCCTAAGAATTCTTTTGATTTAAAAAATCCCAATTAAGCTTCCCATTGTTTCTCACATAGTAATACTTCTCCTTTTACACCTGGCTGGTGCTTCCAAAGCCTTAAGATTCTTCTAAGGTGAGGGACTGCTAGCCCACAAGTGTCTGTAGAAACATTTGCTGCCATGGATGTTTTGCAAACCTCAAATATACTAAAAAAAAAAAAACCACTCTAGCAGAGATAAAATATGCTTTAAAATTTTGGTCATATTCTTCCTTTGGCAAATATTAATTCAGAGCTGAAAAAAATAATTTATTTACAATACATGCCTCTGAAAAAATATATCCTCACCAATATATAGCAAGTATGAAATGTAATGATTAATACACAAAACAATTCTAGGTATGCACATAAGGAGCTAAATAAATGTAGACATCTTCTGTTTTCTTTTACTGAAATTGCTTGATCATAAATTCCATAAGTGACTGGTCTTAACTGTTTTGCAATGCTCATCTCACTTCCTGGATGAGTATACATCTGAGCACAAAATATTGGAGCAAAAAAGTTATGCTTCTTTATAGAGGAACAGACAACTGACTTCAAGGCATTCAAATTTTAAGTCACCAAGAATCATTATTGCCTTCTGAAGCAGGACCTTAAAAAACAGCTCTTATTTCTCCCTCAGTACATGCACACACAAGTACTCTAATACATTTCATTCACTATTTCAAAGATACTCAGATTTGCCACCACTACAATTAAAATAAAAAGGACATGAAGATTTATGTGCCATTATAGGAATCTGATATCTCTGCAGATAAATATTTTCACTTCATTCCTAGAAGCATCCTAAGCTGAAATACAAGGTCTACAGAGATCTCCAACATGGTCTTAAATATATCTACACAGCCTGCCTGTGTCTTTCTCTGAAGTCATAAAAATGTCACAGAATATTCTGCATAAATTGGGGATAGAGAATTTCTACAGGTACATTGAGTTTTATGATGAAATCAAGAATATGCTTTGAGGAATGAGAGCATGAGTTCACAAGATCCTGTGAAGATTGTAATTGCAACTAGGAAGTCTTTCTCATTCTGCTTTGAAGAACCCTTTGGGGTCTGCTGAGGCAATTTGACGTGACATCAGCTCTGTCACCATAGTGAGGTCTAATGTGTCCTGGCATAAACCTAATTTTGGTTTGAAAAATCTGTAGTACGTTATGAAAGTAATTTGCCTTAGGAGTTTTCAATGCAAATGCTTTCCTAAATACTCCTTCATTTTACCTGTTTAAAAAACCTATATATTCTTCCTTTCAGGCTCTTCAGGTGTTTTGTCTGCTTTCAAGTAAATAAACAAAAAAATCCTACATTATTATGTGATATTCAAAAACAGCATTAATGCCCAGGCATTGCATGCATCTGTGCTTACACTGAGCTCTTTTCATCGGTGTCTGGGCCCAGCACAAGTGATGATGGCTCAGTTTGACAACAGAATTTATTGAATACTAGTTGTTGGTACTACCATAGTTATTTTTCTCCTGACTTCTACGGGTTGCTGTGGAGCATGCATCCATAGAAAAATAATAAAGTTTAGGAAGCTTCTTAACTGTTGCTTAATGCAACACCTCTGGTGGATTCCATGGTTTCTCTTTATAGAGGATTGCTATTCTTCATGTTTGCACAGACATGCGATTCTGATTTGAGAACTGTTGTTTCTGATAACCATCATGTATTCTTGTGTTGCTGACAGTTCATCTCATTTTTTGTAAAAAAAAAATGTTCTGCCAATGCACAATAAAGACATCATTTACATAAGGAATGATTACTGCAACTGCGATTTGTCTTTAGAAATGGGCAAAGAATGAGTGCAGGTGAGTGCAAAAGCACTAGGAATTCATAGTTCTACTTGAAATTATTTTACGCTGAAATGCCAGTCTCTGTCTAAAGTTAGAACTAAATGGAAACAGATGAGTAGCGTTATGGTCTCCAAAGTCCCACCAGTTTCTCTGTTTAGATGTATCTCTTATTGGCTCCTTTCCTGGAGCCAATGCTGATATAGCTGATGACTGAGAAGAGTCAGGAGTTCCAGTAAAGTTAGCCAGCTGTGATTGAGATAGATGGGCTTTAATAATATTCTCATCCATGAAAACTACTGATAATGCTCACTTTGACTGCAGATTCCAGATAGAGTTTTACATGGCCATGAACCTAAATATATCAAAAATGTTTGCACCTTCATGAGAAACTTTATATCTGATGTGAGTTTAGTGATGAATACTTGTTGTTAGCATAGAGATGGGCATGATCTTCAGCCATTCCTATTCCCAGAAAGCAGCACCAATATCATCAGAATTTCCAAAATGGAAGAAACAGTGAATGGATACTGTCAGATAAGAAAATGCAATAAACCTGTAACAGTAGCTTTTAAAATTATTCTTATTATTCATTGACCATAGTGTTGGGAGTTTTCATTTCTTGACGGTTGTAAGCAAGTGTTTGTTTGTTTCTTTGTTGTTGGCTGTTGGTATTCAGGGGGAGAGGGGTGTTGGTTTTTTAAAAAATATTTATTTATTTATTGGTTGAATACAGGGAGATTTGGAATAAATCTGTGACCACAGCGGGTATCTTTCACATTTTTGGGGAAGACGTGGAATGAGACATGAACAAAACATGTAGCTGCTTGTTCAAAGTATTCATAACTGAATGTGAAATAACATGAGTGAAGATATCTTTTGGCATGTCAGTTAATAGTTCAGACTCCACTAATATGACAATGTAATATATTGTCTTTGTACAATGTAAATCTTTTAATGTGCAGCTTCTGGTAATTGGAATATCAACACGTAGAAACTTGAATGGATTTCACTCAGCCTAGCAGATCTCAAAGCAAAACAAGTCTTTAAGAATTAATAGTAAAATTATCAACATAAAATTAAATTTTCATACTATTATGATGTTATTATGATATATACAATGGCAGCATGCCTATCGATAAGCAACATAAATTTCTGTCTCTGAATTGGACCATGAATTTCATATGCACTGATTTCTTGGGAATAGTATATCTTACAGTCTGTAACCTTTTTGTATGTTATGCTTTACATAAAAGAAATAAATTTTCTTATATCATCCCATCCACATCACAAGGCAAAGATATACCTACGCTAGGCTGTGTTACCATGTTTCCCAGCGCTATGCACTACTCGCTGTATAAAGGATTATTTGCAAATGGTCACAGGATTAATCATGACCCAATTATGGTTGGATCACTTAAGTGTCTGCCACATACTGTCCAAACTTAGCTATTCCAACTGCAAGTTGAAGAACTGTTGTTAAAACGTCACTGCAACTTAGATACAGTTGCTAAGACGTTGGGAGGTGATTTATTTCTCTCTCTTAACTTGATCATTGTTCACCACATGTGTATACTCTAAACTGTGCAGCCTCCACCAATAGTAAGAAAACCAATTTCTTCCTTCTGTCTTCAATAGTCTTTTTTGGCAAAATACCTACTAAGTATTTTAAGCACATGCTGCAATAGTTTCTATTCTCTATGCAATAGAATATGTTAGTATTTGTTAATACTAATGTTAATTTGAACGATATTTTTCCAGAATTCCAACTTTTGCTTTCAAAAATAAATCAAACAAGAATAGAAGGTGAGGTTTATGATAGTATATAGACCGTGTCTCCTTTGTAATAGCTTGTTTTCAAAACTGTACTTGCCCTTGCCAGGAATCAGGTATTTTAGCAGGATGAGAAAAACAAAGCTAAAACATAGTCATACAGGTTTCATAGCTATGTACACCATCTATTTTCTCTAGATAACTAATACCAAGTGCTGGTAAATTAATGTCTTTGAAGGGTTCCAGGGGAGAGAGGTTACTTCTCTTTTTGGTCTTTAATGGCACCACTTAAGCAAGCTGCTGAAAACCCAGTACAGATAATGGATTCTAATGTCACACAAGCTGAGAGGAAAGGAGTGTGCAATTTACACATTTTGCTCTAGTGGTAGTATTGATTCTGTTCTATAAACCGGTTTGACCCCACAGAAGACAAACAAAAAATATTTGAACTGAAATGCACCAACCTGTCCAAAGCATCTGTTTACTGGAGGAAAAGAAGAGAGACATAGAGAGAAAACATAACCTAGAAAAGCAAGGAGGGACATAGCTTTCTTTTTGTTCTGGTAAAGGTCCCATCTGTGAAATTAAAGGGTGTGAAAATCATCAAAAGCATTCAAGACCTTTTGCAAGGTGGTCAGAAAAATATGCTTTCATTCTGATAACCTTGAACTTTCAGAAAGACAGAGAAGAAACTAGATAGTGGGAAATATGAAAATAGTGAGAAGGCATTGGATGGTGTCGTGGTTTAACCCCGGACAATAACTAAGCACCAGACAGCCGCTCGCTCACTCCCTTCACAGCAGGATGGAAGAGAGAATCAGAAGGGTAAAAATGAGAAAATTCGTGGGTTGAGATAAAGACAGTTTAATAGGGAAAGCAAAAGCTATGCGTGCAAGCAAATCCAAACAAGGGATTCATTCACC
Source organism: Strix aluco (assembly GCF_031877795.1). Taxonomy (NCBI): domain Eukaryota; kingdom Metazoa; phylum Chordata; class Aves; order Strigiformes; family Strigidae; genus Strix; species Strix aluco. The sequence goes on along the minus strand of NC_133931.1, from coordinate 70,145,696 downwards.
ACTTCCCATGGGCAGGTAGGTGCTCAGCCATCTCCAGGACAGCAGGGCTCCATCACGCGTAATGGTTACTTGGGAAGACAAATGCCATCACTCCAAACATCCCCCCTTCCTTCTTCTTCCCCCAGATTTATATGCTGAGTGTGACATCATATGGTCTGAGATATCCCTTTGGTCAGTTGGGGTCAGCTGTCCTGGCTCTGTCCCCTCCCAACTTCTTGTGCACCCCCATCCTACTTGCTGCTGGGGTGGGGTGAGAAGCAGAAAAGTCCTTGACTGTGTGAGCACTGCTCAGCAATAACAAAAAATCCCTGTATTATCAACACCATTTTCAGCACAAATCCAAAAAATAGTCGCATAAAAGCTACTATGAAGAAAATTAACTGTACCCCAGTCAAAACCAGCAGAGATGAATTTACAACTACAGAGGCATATGTATGAGAAATCTCTTCTGGATAAAGGTCTTATTTCTATTTTGAGTAACACTAGAGAAAGGCAAGCATTATTCTCAGCCATATTGACATAGGTAAGCCTTATTCTTAGCCATATTAACATAAACTTTGTCAGCAAACTTGTCAAAATTAAATAAATAAAGGTGATGTAAAATTCTGATTTCTGGAAAAGAGCAAGAAGAAATAATAAAACATTTCTAAGTGCCTTAAAAATAAGATGAGAAGCAGCCTACACAGATTCATTAAGAACAAATCATGTCAAACCAATCTAATTTCTTTGTATGAAACGTTAACAGGACTTGTGGATGAGGGGAAGTATGTCACACGTGCTGACTTTAGTAAGGTTTTTGACATTGGTGTACATGACATTTTCATAAGTAAGCCATGAAAATATAAACTAGATTATACTGCTGTTTGGTGAGCATAACTGGTTGGAAAACCACACAGAGAACAATTATCAGTGGCTCACTGTCAAACTGGGGAGATTTATCAAATTGGGCTCTTCAGGAGCCTGTCTTTAATTTAATATGATTCAATATTTTCATTACAATGTTGGATGATAGCACAGAGAGTAAGCGTATTAAATCTACAGATGACACCAAACTGGGACGGATGCAAAGACATTAGAGGACAGGATTAGAATTCGAAATGCTTTTGTCAAATCTGAGAAAAAAAGCCACATGTAAACAATAAGAGCAAATGCAAAACTCTATACTTAGAACAATAAACTCAATAAATCCATAATGGGGAATATCTGGGTGAACAGCAGTATTATCTCTGCCAGACCTGTTTCTGTTTAAACAGGAAAACTGTCTTTGTACTGCTGCTCTTTCCCACTTTAGTATCTATCCATCTTGCCCCAAAAATCCACTGTTCATTTCCTTCTCTTTGTCACAAAGTGCTTTGGAACAAGTTTCATGACCCAGACATTTTTCTCACTTCTCTTCTTCTGTCTCATGTGCTATACTCCTTATCAAACAAGACTGCCTCTGAATATTCACAGAATATTCCCTTGTTCCTACAGTCTTCAACTCTCTTCTCCATTCAGTACACTGATATTCTCATCTTCCACCTCCTAGTTCTCACCAAGTTCTGAGATATAAACAATAGCCTTTCTGCAAAGTATGTATTCTTCTTTTTCATCTTTTCTTTTCCCAATCATCTCCCACTTGTCTCTGGTTTCTCCATCTACCTTGGTGAGCATATACATGAATTAGTTGTGCATCATGTAGATCTTTCTTGCTTCTGATCTTGCAATATAGTAACATTAGTCAAAGATTATTCACTGGCTTTCTAAAAACAAAAAGGAAAGCCCCAAACTCCTACCTAGAAATTTTCAGTTGAAAGACTGGTATTTGTATTAAATAACTGGAATCTAGTATTCATCTTGATAAGTAGGCTGTTTCCCAACCAGAAATCCAAACTCTAAGAGATTCATGTGGTCTTCAATACTTCAGAGCAAGCACTCAGTTCTTCAGATGTTTGTTGAAGGCATATAATTGGAGCAGCTGTGTGTTTTGATAGCAAGATCCTGAGGAAGGTGGGAAGTGATTTTAAAGATGCATATCTCTTAAATTCCAAATAACCCACAAGCACAATCTGGATTTCCCATCAGTCACTCATTTCCAACCCATCTCTTCCACTACATGGAACACTTATCTTCTACTCAGTTACGTTGACCAGTATAAGTAGTGTCTTAAATCCCAGGTTTGGCAAGAAAAAGCTTATCCATTCATCACTTTTCCATCAGCTAACCATCATAGATCCACAGACCATTCTGGTCTCAGTTAATCCTGTCCCCAGAAACATTTGGATCAGCCATTAGTCATCAGGCTGCCGAGTCTGGATGTGGGTCTTCAGCAGCAGAGAAGATGAATTGTAGAAACACAGGAGAAGGGTTGACTGCCAAAGTTGTAGTTAAGCACCAATGATGTAAGATTGAAAAGCTGAAAATAAGCCACCAGTTTGATTTTGTAACAAAAAAAATGTGAAAAACCTTTAGTGAGATGTAAAAATAGCAGTCTTTCTCAATAAAATATGCACAAAATCCTAAAGAAGTTGTAGATTGAGAGGAGGGAGTCCAAAGTGAAGCAAAGGGAATGATCATAATGTTAGGAAATATCTAAGATGATACAAGAGTGAAGTTGTTCTTTCTAAAGAAGTGAAGACTGAGGAAGAATTTTTCTCTTTTATTTTGTGACTTATTGACAATATCAGCATTTTCTCGTGAATTAGTTCCTGAACCTTCACAACCAACACATACCAAGAGAAATCCACTCCAAAAGGCAAGTCTTTGTGCATTTGTAAGCCTTACTGTATTGCAAGATCACTGTAGAACTTGGGTCCTATAGAGCAAGATTCCTATCATGAAATGCTTTTACTGTTTCTTCTTAGTCCAGATCATTCTAAATATTTGTTATGTAGATTTCTGAGGTTAAAAAATTCTCAGTGTTGACCGAGAAATATATAAACATCTCTCCCTCCTCACCAGCAGACTCATCTGACACAGTTTTGAAGCACTGTGCAATAACTTTAAAATAAGTAGAAGTTATACAACCATATTTCAAACAAACTCTATTTGATTATCCACTGGTAAATGGGAAATTTAGATGCCTCTGTGACTCATTTCAGGATATTTTTTAAGAGCACCTGAGGCCAAATATGATTGCGAAACAGCAATTTTAATCTTACAAATAGGTTTTAGTCTTATTTTTTCACAACCGAAAATAAAATATCATTCCCTTTCCCTTTTCATTGTATATATTTTCTCTCTGACAGAAAAAAAAAGAGAGAAAATCACCTATGTATCCTGCAATATTGATCATAAAGGTGAGAGCATAAATCTCACTTAATACTGTAGTAGGGGAATGAATATGTGACCCCTTCAATTAAAAGAGAGTGTCACATTAAGAAATCTATAAACAATTTGTCACAAAGTTAAGACAGTGCTAATGCTAGCACAGGGCATAACAGTCCCTGAGTCTGATCTTATTCCCTACCTTTTGTTTTTACACTGAAGATAAACTTCATGTATGAGTCAAATCACAAGGACTTAGCTGAGGTAAGTTAAATAAAATTGAAAATACAATACAAAAATATAAAAATGCACACAACACACAAGACTTGATCAAGTAAAGGCTGCAGCATTAGTGATTTTAATTACATTTACAAATACTGGCATTTTATAGGTCATAAATAAGAAGTGATTAACATTTCTTCTATTAATATTTTTGCTCCACTGCAAACTAATAAAGAGAACTGATATTTTTACCTGTCAGTAGTTTCTACTGGATAGTATAGATTCATACTTAACAATAATTACCTGAGATTTTTAGTTCCAAAGTAATTTATAAGGTTAATTCTTGATATTTTTATTATTTTTTCATCAGACACACATGTATCTAATTTGTATGTAAAGTTGCTAAAGGGAAAACCTCCCACATCAACATCTTTAGGAAAAGTATTCTCACTCAGATAACTCAGCTGGAAAGACTGAAATCTAACTGAATACTTCAACTAGCATGAACATGTTCATTTAAATCAGATACGAATTAATATCTGTGTGTTCCTTCTATAAAATCAAAAGTGAAGTAGGATTATTACATTGCATAGGTGGAAACAAATTTGTTAAACATGAGGAGTTTTTAATGTTGAGGATAAAAAAAAAGTATAGGACTACAAAAAGTATTTGTGCCAATTCTTAGTTAAATGAGGTTCACTTCAGCTAGAATCTACAACTCACTCTTTTGGATATATATCCATTCATATTCTGTGAAACTGGTAGATATTGGCTACTAATCATGTGTTAAAATCTTTACTTAGACATAGTCACTTGACACATTTTGAACTTCTAAGTTTTGCTTCCTGATCATTTTAGAAATGGAATTAAAATTAATGTACAAGCTATGTCTCTGCAAAGATGTAGTATGCATATTAAAAAAATCAAAAACATTGACAATACAGGTGAAAACATGTTTTAAAAAATGTGTCTTCAAAACTGGTAAATGGTGAGAGGTCTTGCCAAATATTGAAGGTTTTCAGGGCAGCTTTTTAAAACATACAAGCCAAATCAACCAACCATGCATGTTTCATATAGACCTGGCTTTTACCATAAAAAAAATTTCAGAGTTTAGGATGTTTGGTGCTGACAGATCATTTTGATAATAAGTGATATATTCCTAAAGAAAGTAATGCATTTGAATGTTGCTGGCTTCTTAGGCTCAAAAGTAACAAAAATAAAGCCAGATGAGTACTGTGATGTTATGAATCATAGACAGCAGAAATAACCTTTCTATGGTGCTATCTACCTTGGATTCTCAAGATTATAATGAACAACATTAATTGGTAACATTGTATATGTTTTGTTATTTCTTTTTGTATTACAGAGAGCAGAGAGTAAGTACCCTGAAGACATTCTAGAATTTTGCTAGGAAATCAATGAAAATAGTGTACATTGAAATTAAGCATGTTTTCTCTTTTTCTAGCTAGGGTCAAAACTATGCTTTAGAGTCAATGTCCCTACTGCCACTCCTTACCGCACAGAGTAGGCTCAGAGCACACAAACTAGACTTATTTCAAATGAAACTATTTTGGAATACTCATTCCAAGAATGCTCCTAGTATCTTCCAGCTGCCAGTAGGTGTCCAGTCCAGGAGTCTGAAGTAACCCTCCCCCCACCAAAAAATCTATATAACATGGACCTTGGGTTCTTGGAACTAGTTTTTTCCTACCACAGGTCCATTTCCATTGTCATTCACTGCTTGGTAATATAGTCTTAGAGTCATCTATCATAATTGGCAAAACTGCTTCAGGCTATGGGATTTTGAGATCTAACTACTGAGTTCAAGACAGCACAGAGATCCTTAGTGTAACTCCCCTGTGCAACTGAAGCCTTTGAGACTCATATTGCTGGTGACTTTGTTCCCAGAGGTGGATATATGCAAACCCACCACATACTGATGCCATGTTCATCGTAAAACAGCTTTAGCAGAAGAGAACTTAATCTCCAATCTCCAATAACCACCTTTTTGCTGAGTACTACTTGTACAAGAAAAACCTTGGCTTAGGTTTCTACTTCAAATCAGGGAGAGTGATGGTTAAAAAGTAGGTCTTCCAGTACCTAGATTTATCTTTTAGGACACCCACCCCACAAGCAATATCATCAGTATCAACTGTTATATTTGCTCTAGTCCAGTTAAAAACAGGTGAAAATGCCATGAGGCAGCTCAGCTGTAAATGGAAACTGAGCCAGGACAAAATGGTGTTGTCTACTTCAAGAAGCCAGAATATGTTGACTAAGGTTACTTCAACAAAATAAAATATCCTACTTAGAATTTGTAATCAGATAAGTCATATGGTTGTTTCAATATTTGTATTATTTGCAATATTCATTGCCTAACAACATTTTTGTTATTATTCTTCATCAGCTCTAATTAGGCAGACAGAAAAAGATATGTTTTAAAAAGCAAACACTCTCCAGTGAAAGACAGGGAGAAAAGCTGCTGTGATCTTCCCTGGCTTACTCAATGACACAGCAAATCAGTTGTGCAAGTGAGAATAGAGGCCATATTTTCTGAGCCGTAAGCCTGTAAATTTAATCAAAAAGTTATTTTTATTCTCTATTTAAGTATAATTATCATTGGCTATGAAAAAACACTTTACCAAAATAGTTTGGGGAGTAATCAGTAAGGAAGAAAAGAAACTTGTAGTTAGTTTCTGAATTAATAAAAGGAAAAGTTTAATATATATGCTTGGAAAATATCTAGCACAAGAGCCATGTGAAATATATCCAACCGTCAAAAAATGAAGGCAATTAGCAGCAATTATAGAGCTTCTTTCCCAAAACTATGTACTGTAAATCCTTTTAATCAGGGAAAGCACCAATAACATCAAGCCATTGTGTGTCTGAACAGGAAGCCTAGTATGTAAGAACACTTTGCTCTTAATTAACTTTTGGATACCACTTTCTGCAGATTACTATCAGCAGAGGTGCTGCATAGAGGAAACTATGTATTTTAGATTCCTATTAAAGGATTAATTGTATTTTTAAGTGCAATATGGTAATGAGAAGTAATGGTTGTTTGCTGGAGGTATACTGTACTTAATAGGTTGGTGGATTAAACAGTCCCTGCATTAAAAGGAATTATTGTATTTGTCATAAATACCTTTGAGGATAAATTTGCTTTCAACTGCTGGAGGAATTCTTTGATACAAAACATGAAGGATTACATGAAGGTGACAGGAGAGGTAGTCTGCATCTGTCAGGTGTGCTCCTGATCACAGGCCAAGAAAACTTACAAAGTAACCTGGGGCACATTACATTTAGAAACCAAGCCCTGTTATCAAAAATCAAAGAATCCGGTGCAGTTGAATGTTTTGTATTTGGAAAGGAGAAGGGAAGAAGTAATGCGTTTGGAATTCATTGTGTTTCTGTACTAGCTACACTTTTTCTACTGGGCTCACTAACCCCTCAGTTAGAGGGCAACTGCGCTTATAACAATATCTGCTACCGTAATGTAAAAATGAAGCTGCAAAAGTTAAGTTCTCAGTTTTTTAACACAAGCCCCAAGCCATGACCACAAAGGGCAATTTAAGAAGAAAAAAAAAAAAAAACAACAAAAAAAACCCCAAAAAACAAACCAAGAATAAAACCTGAAGGACCTATCCAGAGTGAATACTTTTCATCTGTTGCTTCAAGACTGGGTAGTTTCATATGAATTATTTTTCATGGGAATTTTGCAATAATCTCTTCTAACCCCACCCACCCTTTCATGTTGGATATGGTTGGTAATTGTGCAAGGGCATGGGTGGGGGGAAAATTGCTACTGCGATTTTGGAGTAATTTAGTTTCTAGAGACTGAAGACTTTCATTTTTAGCAAGTGTATAATCTAGAGTAAGCCTTTTCCTATAAAAAATGTAGACTTGCTGTACTTCCTTTCAACTACACTGCATACTGGGAGTTGACATTGTTGTAGAGTCAAGGAGGGAGACAGTAGGGTTAAAGGGGGGGTTAGATGTGATGATTTGGCTGAGTGGGAGGACTGTACAAGCAGGCAACCATGTTATGTGGCAAGTGTGCACACAAACCAGTGTAATGCCAAGGAGAGGGAAAAGGGGATATAAAACCTTTAAAAGATCCCATAAGAAGGAAGAAAAACAACATCTTTTTGTTATAAACCTTAATTACAGTTGAAGGAAGGAAACGTAAAAGATCATAATGCAAGAGAAAAGATGTTTAGATACTAGTAGAAGAATAAAAAAATGTTATTCACAGTTATATAAAACATGCAAACAGACTTGTGAACAAAATTATTTAACTTAATTTAGGTTTGAATACCAGTGTGCCACTTGTTGCAGTGTCAGTTTTCAAAGTAACTTTTCAGTGGTCCTCTAGATGTTGAAAGTAGCCTCTGTCTCTTAAAGTGTTACAGGATGAAGAGAAATTAAGGACGAATGATCTGGAGAGAGTGAAGATTTAAAGAGTGAGAGTGATCACACAACCTTCTCCCTGAAAGAAATCTCTCCTCCGTAGACCTGAGACACTTCATTTCCTGTTTCAAGAGATCCTCCAGCCCTCACACTTCTGACAGATGTCTTTTTCAGTAAAAAAATGCTTAAGCTTCCCTGAAGTATGATTAGACTTGAAAAACATCAAGAAAATTACAGTTCTCTTTATTTCTTTATTTATTCGATGAGGCCTTAAGGTCCTTTTCACATTGAAATTAGCTTGTCAAAGAAAACAGACTGTGAAGCTCAAACAAAATGTTTAATAGTGCTTGATGAATGAAATTATTTAATTTTTTTCAAAAGTTCTAGATCTCTGTTAGATGGAAGGATACAAGATCATGCAAGTATTTTTTTACTTGTCAGCTTCTCCCAGGATTTTTCCTATGAAGTTGGAAAAAAAAAGTGTAAAAATTCTATTTTGTTACAATACTGAGTTAAAAGTCCAACAGTTGTTTCTTTTCAAAATATACACTTAAGGTGTTACCATGCTCCAAGATGTAATTTATGTATTATTGTTATCTTGCATGGAAATTACTAGAATTATGGTTTCATAAATTATGATATTAACTAAAACTTAGTGTTAAGTATATGAAGGCTACCAGAACCAAACTCTTAAAAATTCTAATGGAAAAGAAGCTAGAGTGATAACAAGTCAGTCCAATATACACTAAGTGTGAATCAGTAGAATGTTGATACTGAAAGATCTAAGAAATAGAATTTGTTTCCTGAACAGTTTAGAAATAAACCATGTGCCATGATAAGTATTAAGTCTGTTCCTTAGTCTGATTATCATCTGTCATCTGAAAGTGTTAGCAAAGGAAAGAAAGTCTCAGGTAGTCAAAAGAAAAGGCCAAAACGATTTCTATTGACAGTCAAGGTCAGCCTGCCAGGGCAAGTCAGTTTTTCCGACTCTTAAGCCAGTGAGTCAAATAAAGAGAAGTGAGTCTGCTAAGATGGTTATTCCTGAACCCAATTAAAGACAATTCTGAGGTTCTTTCAACTTATCCCATTATAACCTTCATTAAACCACCACCTAATTTTTTTATTATAATTATTTGTGTAAATGCTAGCTCATAGACAATTAGTGTTCTCTGTAGGAACTCACATGAAATACTGGAATGTCTTTGTAGAAAAGCATTGCATAAAAGTTAAATGGCTCTAGGAATAAAAGAACTTTAAACAGTATGGTTTTCTGAATCAATTCAGCAAGCCATAAAATCCCAACTAGCTAGTTTTGAAAAGAGCATGTCTGGCTTGTGATTTTTAGTGGCTTGAGAGTGGAGCTAGTGGTAAATCTGATTATACTGAAAACTTATTTGCAGTCTTTGACATTAAATAATTGCATTGGTCTGCAAAATTGGGGGTGCTTTGTTACAGTTTCAGCACTAAAATATATCTATCTGTTTCAGATTCTTTGTGTTTTCCCTAGTAATCACAATTCCTTCTGTGCATCAGCTGGATAGACTCACAGTTCTAAGTTTTAGGACACTGGTTTTCTCCTTTGTATTCACATGCTCTGTGGGAGGTTTCTCAGGATTTTTTAAAGGTTTTGCACTATCAGCAGAGAACACTTTCCCTCAGCCCATCTATACATTCACACCTCTTCTTCATTAGACATCAAACATTGTTAATTATTCATCTTCATTAGGATGGCTGACCAGTTTGGAAAGAATCCCCAGAACAAGTCATAGTTCAGTCTAGAAAATTATTTACCTTTTCATCTCAGTTGATCTAAAGCTTCATAGAGACAAATTGGTTCTGATATCAGAGATACAGAGGAATGACCTCCCAAAGGAGATATGGACCTTGACTCGTTTTGCCCTGTATCCTGTCTCTGACAATGATAAAACAGATAACAGAGATATTTGATTTGGTTCACCCATCCAGCATTGCATAATCTGTGGTTTAGGGACGTTTTTGCTCATTGCCAGTTTGCCTGTATGGAAATTGGATGCCCATACTTATCCTCTGCAGAATGATCAGAAGATCCCTGCATTCTCTGATGGAGTTATTTTTCAAGGACTGGCCTCAACTTTGCCATCTTCTTTTCTTGTAATATTCAGTCTAAGAAATAGCTCACATCAGTAGCTTTTATGTTTAAAATCCAAGGTCCTTTTGAAATCCTTGATTAATTCCACTTACCCTAGCAATGTTTTATTATTCATATAACCAGTTTGCTCTAAAAACTCTTTCACCAGCTCTTCATTCTGAGATTTTTCCAGTTCCTCTCCTGGAAAAAAAAAAAAAAAAAAAAAAAGACATGCATGAAGGAAATTCCCAGAACTCCATTTAGTGCATGTCAATGTAAATGACTTAACTTTTATACTGCAGTATTATTGTCCTAAAGTCGAAGCTCGGTCCAGGTGATTCTCTGCCTCTTCAGTTCAGCGGGCCTTAAGGACAGTAAAGTGAAGTCAATACTGATACAAGTATAATCCTTGGAATTCTTCTCTGTATTACTGGATTCCAGACCAGTGGAAACATATTTTTCCCATTAGTCCTTCCATATCATTACAGAGGATCAACTGTTCTCGTGCATATCCTAGAACTGTAGGAAATAACATGAATCTGATTCAGACTATAGCATGTAGCCTACATTCAGTTTAAAATGTAAATATTTAGAATTGTGAAATTAATTTCACCTCGAGTGAGCTCTATGCGGACAAGCACTTCCAAAGAAAGTAACAGTTAGAACTTGCAGTTTAACTGTGACTCTTCAAGATGTGAAGACTGCACAGATTACACAACACACTGATACTAACTAGGAGTCTGCCTCTGGCATTGGAGGAGGGAGGGGGCTGATGCAGGTAGAGAGTGGACATTGAGTAGCCCTGACTATGGGAATAACAGGAGTGGTAACTTGGTAGACTTAAAGATCAAAGTGCAGCCATACAGATTCTGCTACTCCAAGTGAATGCAATTTCTTGTTGCGAGGATTCTTGTGTATCAAGAATGCCAAGAGCAGAGGTGCTTAACTTAGTCTTTTTCACAGCTCTTCATCTCCAGTTGATGAGTTAAACTTGATCTATGTCTATAAATACCAGAGCTCTAATTTACCAATGAGGTAGAGAATAACATCAAGAGGTAGTTCTCAAGAAAAAATACATGTATTGAAGTAATTATTTATATCTGGCAATCCCTTTACAACTAAGACTGAAGGAGAATATCCAAACAAGCTACTAATTTGTCTGCAATGAATGGTGACAGTACCGGCAAAAAATGAACACACATACACACGCTTGTAAGAACAGCTTATGTTTATGCATTTTACATGTAGTGACATGTAGTACCAGTTCAATAAGGTTGTTATAGAAGTCCTTAAAATATGTCCCCTTTCCTCCAGTGGAGAACTTCATACTGAGGCCACTATTTTTCCTACTATTAGAAAAAAATTCTTATACCAAAAAGCAGAGAAGCTGAAAGTCTGTGATGCTGGCACATAATTTGAAAGGAACTAAAAAGACCCAAAAAAAGTTCTAATAACCAGTCACGGAAAAAGCCATAATAGGACATAGAAGAATTTTTTGAAACAGGTGTATTTTTTGAGTTCTTGCACCCTGTTGCCTGTGCTGCTTTATTTCATCTCCCTGATATGCATTCTGATAGTATATCTTACATAGTCATTGGCAAAAATTTAAAATAATGCTTATTTAATAGCTGGTATTCAGTGGGGTTTTTTGCCCACCAGTATGTTTAAGGCATACTTCTCATCGTATTTACAGTATTTAATTGAAACTAGAGACTTTCACTGGTGAGAGAGGGCAACATCAACCTGGGGTTGAACTTTGCCAGACTGAAGACACCCTGAGTTCTTTTTCTTGTCCACACTGATAAATGGATGTGATATAGAGGACATACAGAAAGTGCATGCATCATCTAGAAGTGTGTGACACACCAAATTCTCACTGACAGAGTTATTGGTTGACCAGCAACCTCACAGGGTAGTACACAAGAATGTTTGCAGGGTTGGATAGTGCAATTGCTGTGTGCCAGCAACTAAGAGTTTTGGTGGTAATTTATAATATATAGAATTACTTTACTATCATGGTACTGGGAACTTATCACAACACTGGCACCTGTCACTAAGGGCCATTGAAATATTTATACTGAAGTGACAGATGCCCTGATCAGACATGATTCAGAAGGAGAACATGCAACTACCTAAACTTAGACATTGAAATAGACTGTGAAAAGATGAAGTGTGAATATTCAAAATGGTGAAGGTTAAAGCAGAAGATGCTAAAGTACTGGTGGTGCTGTGTCTGCAGAAAAGGTGATGTTTGTGCTTAAGCCAGTACAGCCATCTGCATGCTCACTATCCCTGATTCATCATGGTTATGATCCAGACTCCAGTTTATCCATACTTTTTCACCCAACTGAATTTCACCAATGGGGGGGGGGGGGGGGTAAAACAAACAAACCAACCAACCAACCCCAACACCTGTTACTCTATTTTCAAAATAAACTGTCCAATAATTAAACTTGAAGGTATGATTTCCTTAACAATATCTACATATAATTTGTTAAAAAGATATTAATAATTAAGATGACAATGAAATATTTCACTTTTAGACAAATTAAATGTTTTGTTTGAGCCAAAACGTATACATTACTTCCCATCTTTATGTTCCCGTGAGAAAAATGAGAGAAAATCATTTCAGGTTGGTCCAAAATTGATTTTTTCCACAATTTTTCAGGTCAGCCAATGAAGTGAAAAATCAATTCTTCACACAGCTTTAACACAAGCTCTTCTTGAATATAGAATTATTACTTTCCTCATGAGCATTTTCCATGGCATTCCTCACCACATAAATTAATTTATCTCAATTTGGCATAGGTTAATTAATTTATCTTCACAATACTTTTGTAAAATAACTGGGATTACTGTTTTGATTACACAAAAGAGAAGTTGAGATATAGTTAGATTACAGAGCAAAAATTGCACTTTTGGGTGTTCCCCACAACTGCAATCTAATTTAGCAGAGTAGTTAGCTGTTGCATAAAATACAGAGCCCAGAGTATAGACTGTCTAAATGGTCAAAGCACACTTCCTACAGACATCAGCTTCCTCTATGTTTCCATAGTGCCTTTGTGAGCAAGACTGCAGGGTTTCATACTGGACACCAGACAGGAACACAGTTAGTTGTTAGCTGTGAAAATTTTACTTTAAAGACCATCACCCAGGAACAAGTTCAGAAGCACAAGAGAGTTAGAAAGACTTAATAAAATAAAAGAACATATTTCACTCTAACCGTAAAATGTTCATACAGTGTTGGATTCTGCCATATTCCCATAGAAGTGAGGCTACAGTACTCTACTACAGTACTCTGCTACAAGCCATCAAAAGCTGCTGACAGAAGTAAAAGACTACACAATGGGGAATATAGAATGAGACCATGCATCTTTATATCTTGAAGACTACAATGATAAGGATCAATAACATGTTTGAAAACCCATCTGCACCCAGATACAACCGTGACATTCCACTGACAGTAATGCAGGTTCAATGAAATGCCAAAAATGGCCTACATTGTTCATCTCCATTCACACATTTTAAATAATGCTATGGCATATTACTTGAGATACGAAACAGCAACCCACTTAAAATCGTATGGGCAAAAATCCTGTATCTTTCTATCACACCATTAAAGTGAAACTAAACTTTGTGATTTGTCTGTCTGAACATCTTCCTTAAGTCTCATTACAGGGAAAAGTAAAGTGATTTTCATTTCTGAGATGTGATTAAACTCACATTTATGTGCTGATTGAGGTTTAGAATCTTTTATTGGGAAAAAATATAGACTTCAGAGCTAGCAGTCTAGTGCTAGAGTACGACACTCTGTGAGACCATTAAATTTAATCCTTCCTTCAGACTCACTCCAGGGGTGATTTCAATTAAATTTGTTCAAAATTTATCAGTTTTCTGCATGTAGGCATAAATGATTCAAAGGCACTTACATATTCACTGAGCAGAATGTATTGAAGGGTACATATTATTGTTATAACTTTTCTTTTTTTTCATAAATTTACCTAATGGGAGTTTCTATTATTCAAAACTCTTGTCCTCTGCATTAAATGTTCTTGGTGTTCATTTGGAAAGAAAATCTATTTTTCTATGCAAATTTTCAAAATATTCCTTAGCCATCAAAACTGGCCTTTTCTTTTGCATGCTGGTACAGCTGTTTCCTAGAGGAAACATAATGACATTTAGCTTATTAATGACTTGGAAAGCTGTTTTCTGTCTGCTGTTATGGAACATGACGTTGATTCTGACGTAGTTTTCAGGACACATGATGGAGCGTGTGCATGGAATTCATCATAATTTCTTTATTTTCTCAATTATCATCATGAGAGGTGTGCTTTTATGTTAAACAAATACATCAGTGGTGAGAATACAAACAAATAAAAAGGCACAAGCATCTCAGAGATAACATTAGATAAGAGGGTAAGCACTTAGTTCACAATAAATATGTTTGCTCTTATCTATCTATAAGAACCTATTAGACACCTTTGTGCCCTGAAGAATTTATCTGCAGGAACCCATGGGGCAGGGGTTTTGCTTCTAAATGTGTATATACCTGAAAGTACTGCTTGTGAACTTACCTATATGCCTGTTTAGGGATGACAGCTTCATGTATTTCATGCTTACAGATCTTTAAAAAGGTGTGTTAAATCTACCTTTAGTTTGGTAGCTTCTCATGGCTGCCAAATGGAAAAAAGCAGAAAGGAAACTAGGTAACCACTATCTGCAGTTTTTTGAGTAAATAGCTTCTGGAGACTATTTAAGTTAACTGTTCTAGCAGGAAGGGGAAAAAGACCTTCAAGTTGGTAGAAAATACATATTCTTTCCAAAATATATTTGAGCATCTTTGGATGTAGCTGAAGGCTCAGTTCTTAGCAAGCTGTAAGGATTAAACATTACATTGTACTCATCACATGCTGGATTCTGCAAATCTTCCTCCTACAGAATAACACTTACTCAATGTCTAACCAACCCACTTCAATAAGACTGCTTATTAAATAAACTATCATTCAGACTGAGAAGGAGTGGCAGACTGGATTAGCATAGTAAGCATTTTGTTTGAATTACCTGCTATAATTCAATCTTTTTATGCTTTTGTTCTGATTTCTTTTCATCATTATAAACTCAGGGAGAACACAGAGCCTTTCTTAAGTTGTGCTGTATATTTTTCTTTCGCATAAACTTAAACTGTATTTTAAAGATGACATCAGATGTCATCTTCTGCTTCATCACAAAATGAAGCCGTAAACCACTACGCATGATCTGACTAGCTAAAGCTGTCTTCTTGGGGACACCTTCTCTACTCCCTCCACCAGGGAGCAGGGCAGGATAGTGGCTTCAGATACTAAAGTGGTTCTTCCCTTATGCTGCCAGAACAGTCACAGAAAAATTAGCCTGCATTCATCTATCAACCTACCCTGAAACTCACAGTAGCTCAAAAAAACCTGAAAGAGCAGGATTTGTAGAAACAATAACATTCAAGGTAGCATATACCAAGGTTAAGAAGTAGAAATCACCACTTTGCTCTGTTGTCTAGAAACAAGAGCATCTACACTACTCAGTTCACTGTATCATTTTACTTATTTCATGCAGTAATTCCTGCAGAAGACTAATGATGTTAGTACTCTAGCTTTTAGTCCACAGCAGATAGTGCTACAGTTGTTTATTTTCATTAATTTGGTCTTGGCTGGCATTATAGAAAAAACACAGCTATACATAACTTGTTTGTACTGCGACTAGCACCAGGGAATATTGGCCCGTGACTTGAGCTTCTAAGAATGACAGTAATGAAGATCATTCCCAAAGGAAGGTCTGCTTGGCAACTTTAAGATCTAAGACATTAATTTTTCTACCTTCTTTGGAGATAGAAACCATAGGGAAAATGGGTGGTGCAATGGCTGCACATTTTTTATATATAGACGAGAAGTTTCCTGGAATAAATCCAGAGAAATACTTCATGGCCTGATCATTACTTATACAAAATAAGATAGTGCATTAAATAAATGCTTTTTGGTCTTAAATCAAAACTATCTGAAAACTAAACCTCATTATTTTTTTATCTTTGTATTTTTTAAGTTTGGATTAAAAGAGCCTTTAATATTTTTAACCCCTAATTATTTCAACTATACACCCAAAATAAGGTATCTGAGGTAGCTATTAATTTGCTCATCTAGACTCTATCTATTCATTATAGCCCTAGTTTCACAATTTATGACAAAAATAGCTTGAGAAAAAACAAGTCTTCAGAACAAAAGTATTTAACCTGAAATTGGGAGGAAGCTTTGCCTGTGTAAAGTGTGAAAATTCTGCCATCTTAACTTTTTAATAAAGTAAATTAAAATTTGAACATTAACATTAAAAAGTAGTTTAAATATTTTACATTCAAAAGCGATTTTTAAGAGCCTTTGGGCCAGTGTTTTTCACTAACATTTGAAATAAAATTCTAGCCATTTTTAACTTACAAATTTCAAAGAAATTGAGTGTTTAAATCTATAAGAAACAGAATTTTGTTTTCAGGTCATATTTGCAAAATGCATGAGGTTTAAAGCCCCACAGTGTATTAACATCCAAGAGGTGCTTCGTGTTGTCACAAGATGTAAAACTTATATAACAGCCCTGTGTTAACTCTCCTGTGCTTCTGTGCACTGAAGCTAAACAAATTAGGTATTTCACAGGGTAGATTAGTAGAGCCCTTGATTTTAATACCTTAGTATATAAATGCTAATACTGGAACTCTTAAATAAGGTAAGCAGGAGGAAAAATAAATCTTAAAGGGAAAAACAGTTGTCTCTGCAACCCCGCAGGCAAACCCCTCTACAATTTCAATATGTTGATATACCCTTTTTTTCTGATAAGTGAGAAAAGTAGTTCAAATGTTTTAACAATAAAATCATTTAAGCTAATCAATCCAAGCTGAAAAGTGTAGAGAAAAACAACCAACCAACCCTATTTTATCCTGATGCATTTATATGGTTCCATAGATGTATGTGGGCCTTCATAAGCATTGAGAATAGGTCCTTGCACCAGAGAGTTCACAGTTAATGATAACAGTTTACATATCCACTTACTATTGGACAGGCTGAAACACATCCTGCCATAATATAACTCCATCTGTATCACTTCTCCTTCCTAACAGCCCATTTTAAAGGATCACATTTTAAGACTGGTTTAATGTATGGTGTTAGGACAACTTGCACATTTCACTGCAGAGTGGTTACACAAATGGTATTGAATATCCAGCATAAAATTAATATAATGTGCTGAAGTACTGAAATCACATCAATAATAATTTAATACGTATTTTATACAACTTTTTTCTTTCCCTATCTGCTATTTTTGTTAAAATTTTAAAAAGCAAATTTGAACTGAAAAAATTGAGAGCATATTCCAGTCAGCACTGTACTTCCTACAAAAGCCTGTACTGTAAAACCTGTCATAAGTGGCACTGAAAATTTCTTTCCAAATGCAAACAATTATACTACTTCCTTTAACTGTTGGGGTTTTTTTCCAAGGGGAAAATAAGAATTGCGATTAAATAAAATCTACTGAAATTTACTGAAACTTAGTTTACTTACCTCATTTACTTATTTTCAAATATCTAAATGTCACTATTTTTCCTTGAAGCGAGAGAAAGCATGTAACTTCCACTCTTAAGTTACCTCCATCTTAACTCTTCTCAAGGGCTCTTGACACATAACAGACACTTGTACTGCCCCCCACTATTAAAAATCACAGGATACTGAAGAGGACCCTTATTGCATGCAGCCTCACAAAATAATTGCAACAAAGGTGGATGCAATAAAACGGTGTTTGATGCTGACACCAGAGCACAGACCTTCAGCGTCTAGTTAGAAAAGAGAGAGGGAGACTCCCTTCCAAAGGTGAACAGAGAGCCCAATATGGAGTCTGGACCCACTTCTTAGGAAGTCTGCTGCCTCCCTGGCACCTGGGTTAAAGATGAGAAAGGAAAGTTTCCTACCCTGGTACAACCCTCAGATTACTATCCATTATAGATTTTTCAGATAGGCAGCGATGAAGTTGGAACAAAGTCCGAGGGCAATCAAGAGAGACTTCAGGGCCTTGGGATGACTGGTTAAGGGATCAGGAGCACAAGCAATGTTCTCCTCTACCCTTCCAGTTGCAGGGAATGGTAAGGGAGGAAATACCTACGGCTGTAAGCCAATATGCAGCAGGAAAACTGTGACATAGTTGCCATCACAGAAACATGGTGGGATGACTCGCACAACTGGAGTGCTGCAATGGATGGCTATAAAATTCTTCAGAAGGGATAAGCAAGGAAGGAGAGGCAGTGGGGTAGCCCTGTATGTTAGGGAGTGTTTTGATTGTCTAGAGCTTAACAATGGTGATGATAGGGTTGAGTGTTTATGGGTAAGAATCACGGGGAAGGACAAGGCAGATATCATGGTGGAAGTCTGTTATAGACCACCCAACCAGGATGAAGAAGCAGACAAAATATTCTATAAGCAGATGGGAGAAGTCTCACAATTGCTAGCCCTTATTCTTATGGGGGACTTCAACTTACCAGATGTCTGCTGGAAATACAATACAGCAGAGAAGAAACAGTCCAGTAGGTTCCTGGAGTGTGTGGAAGATAACTTCCTGATGCAGCTGGCGAGTGAGCCAACTAGGGAAGGCACCCTGCTGGACCTGTTGTTTGTGAAGAGACAAGGACTTGTCTTGGGCACAGTGATCATGAAATAATAGTTTTCAATCCTTGGAGAAGTAAGGAGGGGAGTCATCAGAACTGCCACCTTGGACATCCAGAGGGCAGACTTTGGAGCCTGGTTGACAGAGTCCCTTGGGAGGCAGTCCTGAAGGGCAAAAGAGTCCAGAAATGCTGGACATTCTTCAAGAAGGAAATTTCAAAGGTGAAGAAACAGGCCATCCTCATGTGCCAAAAGACAAGCCAGCGGGAAAGAAGACCAGCCTGACTGAACAGAGAGGTTTGTCTGGACCTCAGGAAAAAAAGGAGAGTATATGGCCTTTGGAAGCAGGGGCAGACAACTCAGAAGGACTACAAGGATGTTGTCAGGTTATGCAGGGAGGAAATTAGAAACACCAAAGCCCAGCTAAATCTTAATCTGGCTACTGCCACAAAAGACAATAAAAAATGTTTCTATAAATACATTAGCAACAAAAGGAGAGCTAAGGAAATTCTCCATCCTTTGTTGCATATGGAAAGAAACATAGTGACAAAGGATGAGGAAAAGGCTGAGGTACATAATGTCTTCTTTGCCTCAGTGTTTAACAGTAAGACCAGTTGCTGTCCAGGTACCCAGGCTCCTGAGCTGAAAGACAAGGATAGAGAGCAGAATGAACCCCCCATAATGAAAGGGGAAATGGTTAGCAACCTGCTACACCACTTAGACACACACAAGTCTGTGGATCCAGAGGAGATCCACCCAAGGGTACTGAGGGATCTGGCAAAAGTGCTCACCAGGCCGTTTTTAATCATTTATCATCAGTCTTGGCTAGCTAGGGAGGTCCAAATTGACTGGAAGTTAGCAAATGTGACGCGCATCTACAAGAAGGGTCAGAAGGAGGATCTGGGGAACTACAATCCTGTCAGTCTGACGTCAGTGTCAGGGAAGGTTATGGAGCAGATCATCCTGAGTGTCATCATGTGGCATATATAGGACAACCAGGTGATCAGGCCCAGTCAGTATGGGTATACGATAGGCAGATCTTGCTTGACTAACCTGATCTCCTTCTATGACAGGGCGACCTGCTTATTGGATGAGGAAAAGGCTGTGGATGTTGTCTACCTAGACTTTACTAAAGCTTTTGACACCATTTCCCACAGCATTCTCCTGGAGAAAGTGGCTGTTCATGGCTTAGAAAGGTACATTGTTCACTGGGTGAAAAACTGGCTGGATGTCCAGGCCCAAAGAGTGGTGGTGAATGGAGTTAAATCCAGTTGATGGCCAGTCACAAGTGATGTTTCCCAGGGCTCAGTATTGGGGACAGTTCTATTTAATAATTTTATCAATGATCTGGACAAGGGGGTCAAGTGCACCCTCAGTAAGTTTGCAGTTGGGCAGGAGTCTTGGTCTGCTTGAGGATAGGAAGAGTCTACAAAGGGATCTAGACAAGCTGGATCAATGGACCAAGGCCAATTGTTTGAGGTTTAACAAGGCTAAGTGCCAGGTCCTGCACTTGGGTCACACCTACCCCATGCAATGCTACAGGCTTGGGAAAGAGTGGCTGGAAATCTGCCCAGCAGAAAAGGACATTGGAGTGTTGGTCAACAGCCAGCTGAACATGAGCCAGCAGTGTGCCCAGGTGGCCAAGAAGGCCAATAGCATCCTGCCTTGTGTCAGAAATAGTGTGGCCAGCAGGACTAGGGAAATGATCATCTTCCTGTACTCAGCACTGGTGAAGCCACACCTCGAATACTGTGTTCAGTTTTGGGCCCCTCACTACAAGAAAGACATTGAGGTGTTGAAGCATGTCTGAAGAAGGACAACGAAGGTGGTGAAAGGTCTAGAGAACAAGTCTTATGAAGAGTGGCTGAGGGAACTAACGTTGTTTAGCTTGGAGAAAAGGAAACTCAGGGGAGATGTTATCACTCTCTGTAACTACTTGAAAGGAGATTGTAGCAAGGTGGATGTCTGTCTCTTCTCCCAAGTAACAAACAATAGGACAAGAGGAAACTGCCTCAAGTTGCACTAGGGGAAGTTAGTTTGGATATTAGGAAAAGTTTCTTCACCAGAAGGGTTGTCAAGCATTGGAACAGGCTTCTCAGGAAAGTGGTTGACTCACCATCCCTGGAGGTATTTAAAAGATGCGTAGATGTGACATTTAGGGACATGATTTAGTGGTGGACTTGGCAATGCTAGGTTAACAGTTGGACTCGATGATCTTAAAGGTCTTTTCCAACCTAAACCATTCTATGAAAACTGTAAAATGTGACAAGCAAATTAAATAACATATCTTTGTTACTGTACTCATTTTCCTCTTGGAAAGAAAAAGAATTTGCCTCATGCATTTGCAGTCAGTCAACAAAATAACTTTAAACCACTTCCCTTTATCCCAGGTCTTCATAATAGGATTTAAATAAGAACTTAGTTAAATATGCAATTTTCTGCAATATCAGAAATTATTAAGTAACTACAGAAGTTGAGAGATGGTAAAATAGGTTAAAAGCTGTAAGGTAGATAGGAGTACATTTTGCTGACAGGGAAATTACTGGATTGAATGGTGACAAACCAAAGGCTAGACTTCTGGTTGAGCTGCTTGGATGTTCTATAAATTATTTTAGTAAAAAATATTGGTTTGTTACTGAAACAGCTGTTGATACAAATTGACAAAACATTGTCTACACAGAGGATGATTTGTCTGTTAGTCTAACACTTGCCTAGATTGGTTCCCCTGACTGGCAAATCCAGAAGATTGAAGAGTAATGGAAAAAGGATGACATTCAAATGTTCATAGGGCACAAACCTCACCCTTAGGGCCTAATAAGAATATGCGCTACAGACAAAGGAGCTATCAAATTCTAAGCGAGGAAGACCAGTGCTTGTTTACCCATCACAACATGAGTGATCTACCAAAGTACCATGGGTGAAAAAAAAAAAAAAGGAGACATATTTCAGGACAGGTGAACATTAATGTCTTTGTACACAGCACTACAGAGAATTAATCCAAAAAGCTGCTATCTATTCATGCCATGCACATTCAGGAGAGCTAGATTCAAGCCTGAACACATAAGGCACAATGATGAGGAGAATCAAACCCTATATTGTAGCAGGAAACCAAGAGAGCTGGGACCATTGTCCTAAGAAAGGAAAGACTGAGAAAATTAAGTAGCTCAGAGGACTACTACCAAGTAGTAGAAATTTAGGCAAGGAAAGACTGACAAGAAAAAAGATGACCAAAGTTAATAACTGCTATGAAAAAAGTGTGGGCTGAAATTATCAGACGGTGCTTTGCAGTCAGAGAAGTGAAGTTCTGAAAAAGTCTTCTGATGGTGAAGAAGACATAAACAAACCCTGGCCAGCTGTAAGACCTGCAGACTATAACTCCCTACACTACTGTTTTAACCATGTTAGAAGAAAGCTTTCTCCTTCCCTCTGTGACACTGGGGATTGAAAGGCAAATTTTTCTGCCTCAAAGTTTTAACTTTTATGACAAAAGCTATTAAAACTACCTGTATGAAAGATTAATGTCCTGCTTTTGCAAAACTGCTACTAATATGGGTGTTTTCTACAGGAAGTCGAGCTCCATAACTGTATCACGGCATGGCAAACTTGACCAAAGTTATGGGAGCATGTCATTACTCATATATGATGCTACAAGATAAGATATTCAATCCCCATTCCAAAAAAATTAGACATGTCTTTTTCTTGTTTCATCTAAACCTTCTGTGGCAGTAGGTCTCAGAAATTTTATCTACCTTCAGTACTGAGAAGGCTGAAAGTTTGATGACCCTGCTGAAATCTGAATGTGGAGATTTCAGGCATTTAAATTACAGTTCTGCAGAAGCACAGAGTTTTATAAAGAACAATATACTTTTCCATTGCCTTTGGCACACAAAATACAACAGCAACTCTTAAAAAAAACAAAAGCAATGTAAGTGAAATCCATATAAAGGCTCAACGGTTTCATTACAAGAACAATTTTAGACTATGGGAGGTCAAAAAGCAGACATATGTTGAGTCCAAAAATTGTTTCAGTCTCACAGGTGATCAGTGAGAGTTGAGAAGTCTTCATACTCCATTGAAGATGCAACTGACATTATTATGTTATTGGTGATGTCAAACATAGGCTCCTCCAGTTTGTTTTTCCTGTCAGTTCATGCACGGGAGCCAGAAAATTTAACCACTCAGGGGACAAGCTTGGCAGATGAAGAACGCAGATGCCAGTTTATAGATTTTATTTTTCCAGCAGTGGCATCTGAGTCTGGATGGCCTTTGATTTTTACTGCAGACTTTGTCAAGGTGCTATGTAGCTAGTACAAGGGTACCTTGTCCATCTGGAACAAGTTCCTTCAAAACTATTTGTAATTGTGAAGAACTCATATAATTTTTAAATACGATTAATGTTATGCAATGTGTAGCTACTGTTGTGTTCATAAGTAGAAGATGGAAATCATTTCATACAAACTAGATATCATAAAATACAATCATTAAAAGAACAGATGATTAATGCTCAAGTGGAAATAACACATATTTGATGCCTTATATGATATCAACTTCTGCCTGCCCAATTTAATTGATTGGTTTTGGTGTTCACTTAATAGATTTGAGGTAAAAAAACAAAAGCCAAATGCATTCATGAATTAGTGAACTTTCCTTCCATGATTCACTCCTATGTCTCCTCTCTGTCTGATGTAAGGCAGTAAGTTCTGTGCCTCTGTTATTGTTCCACTCACGCAGCCACCATCTTGATGTAATATTTCTGCAAGTGGAAAACAAATTTCTCCAGGTCTCCAATTCATGAATAAGACTTTATTACTACTTGAGCCAACAGGAGGAATAAAGACATTTGAAGTCAAGGCCTGAATACAGACTTTATACGACTGCATAAAATTCCCAGGTAAGTGTAAGCATGACTAGGACTCAGTTTCAGGATAGACCATTGGTCCCCCTCAGACTGAATGCTACTGGTGAACCCAAAGAGGATGCTGAACCATTGCTGGCACTGTCTGAGTGACAAAGGCTGATCAAAACAGGTAACTACGTGTCTGGTATTACATGTGCGATGCTTCCTAACATGTGCTAGAGGAGGGGCTCACAAAATGTCCAGGCTTGAATCAATGGTATGGCTACATCCAACTGTGCATTATTAAAGAGGGCCTGGAATGCTTTCACCAGCTTACAGTTACTACACAGAGCTGGTTTTGTGGGGTTTCTTTTACAAAGTAAATGCTCTGATATACCTAAAGCTGGTATAAATATACATACATTTGTCTACATTACCAGGATGAGGTTTTATTCTAGAGCTCTGTTTTTGTTTAATTGAAGTAGTATTTCTTTGAATTATTGCCTAAACATGTACTAGTAACTCCATTTATAGTTCTTATACTTTTAAAAGTACAAAAATCAAACATCTTTTGTTCTTTCTACCTCAAGATACTCTGAGGTATATGTTTAATAGGAAAATTAATTCTCTACATCTTCAGACACCCATAAAACAGATCTTGGCACATGATTTCTATCAGTTACAGCAGCAAGACTGAGATGAGCAAAGGTCTCTTTCCACATAGAAATTGCAATCATGTCATACAGACTTTAAAATAAATTTACTTTAAAACATTTCTCCTATGTATTTAAATATGAATATAAATCAATAATCCTTTCTTCCTTTCTGAATTATAAGTATCTCTTAAAATATTTGGTTTTATTAAAATAGAACTTTCTAAATCACTTTCCTTTTTTCTGTTCTTATGATGTTTACTTAGGCTGATGCTTTCATTGTAACCTAATCTGTCATATTTCAGCTGTTTTTTCTGGTCATTCAGACTTCTCCATTGTCCTGCCAACATTTAGAACAACAGAAAACACCGTTGTTAATATTTTTCATGCTAAAGTGTTCATTTTAAATATGTGACAGTATCACACATTAATTCTATGTATAATTGTCATGCAGATTATAAAATTGTTTCAGTAAACCAAAGATTATATTGTCTATATTGACCATTACATCCAAGTATATGAGAACTCAGCTAAACCATTCTTAGTTTTGAAATGAAGGAGAATGCAATTGTTTTCTTATTCATTTGTTTGGTCTAAAACATATAACTGTGTGGTTTTAAATATATTGGGAAGTAACAAGGTGAGCAGCTCTACCAGCCCAACAATTCTAGGTCATTCTATCACTGTTGGAAATGCTGTTTTAACTCTCCATGACCTTTATACCTTAAGTTTTTTGCAGGCATTAGCAATTTAAACTTTGCAATGCATCAAGGATATAATTATTTTACAAAAGAGGAAAATGAAGCACAGCTAAGTTAAACAACTTATTTGAGTTCAAGCAACTTGCCATCAGGATCCAGAATATGGCTTCACACCAGTACTGTGCTTTGACTAGAAGACATTTTTCCTCAGAGTGATGAATGAAAGTGAACAGTGAGGAAGATGGATGACAAATGCTTGCTTCATAGTTTAAAAAGTATACAACTAGAAATTATCTGTTCTGAACAGAAATATTCAAATAATATACCACCTCAAATATGAATCATTCAGTTACACAATCTAAGAGCTGGTGAGCACTTAAGCATAGTGTAGGTTTTCCCAACTGTTTTGGATACCAGGCATCCTGCATTACTTGGCACCTTGCAGCATAATACAGAGTAACATTAGATGAGCTGGATGAAACAATTTGATTTTAAATTCTCTTATCTACCCAAACTGCCATAGAAAGATCAATCCATTGTAAATTGTCTTATAACAACCAATGAGAGAAATACTCAAATGCAATAAATATATTTCTTGGTACTTTTCCATGGAGAAAGTACCATACACATTACAAATTCCCATTTCCTAATTGTATGTGGTTGATAGGAGACAAAATCAAAAGTGGTGGAAGACACTGGTGTTGTCCACACTGGTGAATTTTAGTCATGTGTAAGCCCAGTTCAGCTGGCTGGAAAGAGACTCAAGGACACAACACAGCATAGTGCCTGCACATGTAAGGCCACTGTGGTAACTGTGAAGATGGGATTACTTATTTGTGCAAAAAGTGGTGCTCATGCTATGTATTCTCTAGGTTTCCCTAAAATTGTGCAGCTCTTGGATAGCTTGCTGAGACACCGCCACTTCACAATGACATGTTCAGTCCTCCACCTCAGACAGCTTCTCAAAGAAATACAAAGCCAAATTTACTTTATTGCAAGTAGCTTGTTTTTGCTAGTGGTTTGAGATGGCGGGGGCGGGGGGGGGGGTGTGTTCAGTCTAAAACCTCATCTACTGCTTTGAAAATGTACTCACAAAAAGTGTTTCTCATGGTCAGCCTGATATTATTCTCCTGAAGCCTGTGGAGTGCTGCTATGCACTAGGACTGTGTCACACAGAATTGCAATGAAGCAGTTGCACATGTGGCTTGGTCACACATGAGAAGTCTACCTGTGTGAGTGATTCCTGAAGACTGTCACCAGGGTTTTGCACTTGCCACAACACAGAGAGGTTCCTTGACCAAACTTTCCTCACAGATGTATTTTTTTCCTCTGTCTAGCTTTGTCTTTCCTTCTTTCTCCTTCCTCTATGTTTGGTTCTGATGGGCAAAAGAAAAAACATATTTCCAAGCAACTTGCTATGTTTACAATCAAGTGACATGGCAGCCAGACCATTAGTTATCAACTCCATTAAACTTTAATAGATTAATCATCAATTATTGAGGAATTAATGTTCAGATCCAGCTGTGCTGTCCCAGTTCAGTTCACAAGTGCCAACAAAGATACTTTATGGCCTATGATGTTGAGCATTCAGATTCTCAGTCACCTCTTACTCTCACATCTCAGCTTTCTGAAGCAGAAAAAAGAGATGTTTTTTTAAAGTGAGTATGCAGACAGAATGAGAGAGAAGCAGAAATCTGAGCTGAAGAATAATTTTCCAGTGCATGGGAATATTCTGATACTTGAGTTTTGTGAATAAACATCTTCACTTAAAAACTAAAAAAACTCACCACTTGAAGAGCAGCTTTTTAAACGTGGTATATAATGATAATCTGAAACATATTATCCTCAGATCCCATAACATGAACAAATGCATATCTGTCACACAGTGGCAACAAAAAGTGACAGTGACTTATTAGTATACCGTAAAAGTAAAACCAGCATTCTAAAGATAGCTCAGCTTTGGATCTAAACCCAAACCAACTGTTATAATAGCTGATACACATTTTTAAAATCCCTGAAACACAAGGAAGGGTGCTAATAAGAGCAGCAGATGATTTGGTAGTGGACTGATACTTTCCCCATTAGGAATGAAAACTGAAATTCTACACTGTATATTTATTTTGTCAGCTATAAGTACTGAAGCACAGGTCAAGAGATAATGAGACTTAAACTAAAGGAAATGGTACTTACGCATACCTTACTTTCAAGATCACTGTGCACATGCCATAATGACAGGCTCTGTCAAATCTTTCCCTTCCCCTACCCCTGCCAATATCAGTCTACCTGTCAATCCACCTACCTATTAGTATGCTGTTCAAGGTTGAAAAGAAATACCAAAGCAGTGTTTCTCAGTCAGTCTTCATTGCCACAAGGAATAAACAATGAACAGAGAAACTTCATCACTAGTTCATTATAGTCACCTGTAAACAATTTAAAAGCATAAGCAGACTTTGGGAGTAGGCAGGTAATTACTGAGATAAAAATTATATAAATCAGGGTACTGAAACTGTCATCTGCAAATCCTACAGGGGAAAGTGAAAACATATATTGATATATAAGGAAGGGAGCCAATGTGAAATGATAAGTGTATTACCAAGTCATTTTGTTAGCTGATTGCTTTCTTTGATGAGGACAGCCTGGGAGATATCAGACAGAAATAATTTTGACATTGACTTTTACAGAAGATTCAAGTACATGGAAGAGGAGATTGGAAAATAAAAATTCAGTGCTGCAAATATAGGCCCCATATGCATTGACTGTGACTGGGTGTGAGGTTTTAAGCATGATTTATATTCATTTCATTTCATTGTTAAGAAAACACCAGCCATGTAAATAAAATCTATTTACTCAATAGTCCTCTAAAATCATCATTGTTGCTATATCTGACAGTTTGCTTCAGTCTGTTGTGGTAACCATCACAGCCACATGAGAGGTTATTTACCAAAAATCTGCTGTCTCCCTGAAATTACAGGTTACCCATGTGTTGCTCTCACAGATACACCTGCACAGAGTACATGTGCCAATATATTCTTGTTAGGAGAAGAGTCTGACATGCTGAAGCTGCACACTGAAGGCCAAGGTCTACCTCCCTGGGCACAGGGGAATATTTTATCAAAGTGAGTTAATAATTGGTACATGATTACTTAATTATGGGTGGGATTGTTAGTTCATTCTGTTTACCATTTGGACAGAAGATGGCTCCACCAAGGCCATTAACAAAAACATTGGGATGGTGTCAGGGGATGGTGAATAATTCGCTAGCACTGCAAATAACATTCTGATAAATAATGGATCGCTGGATTCCTTGGAGGCCAAGAGAGGATGTGGAGCCAAGGGCTTAAATCTGAGAGGAGTCTGGTACCTATGTCTTTAGGACTTGGACTATAGTAAACAAACTCTTCCTTTCCTCTTACCTCAGAACTTGCCTTGTGACAAGGGTGAGTTCAAGTATCTGGCTGACATTAGGGCATACCTCTCCTTTAGTTACAATGGCATGTAAAATTCGGGTATTGCACAACTCGTGTTCTGCTCCCAACTACAACTCCCAGAAGACACAAGATTTTGGGGTGCTCTTACTCTAAGCTTCACACGCTATCTTACTAGTGATGAATACAATGCACTAGTGTGAAGGACTGGTCAGCATACCAGTGACTACCACTAGCCAGTGTGGCTTGGGCACGTTCACTGGCTGTGCATGTAGCAAATCATGCGTGCATTTGTTATAATGTGCTCAACCTCACCAGTCCCTTTAAGCTAAAAGACCCTGGAAGAGCATGGGTGGACTCTGTGTACAAGAACAACCCTCTGATGGATATTATGAGGAAGTTGAGTAAAGTTTCCTTCTGTTCATTTCGTATATTAGTATATTAGAAGATTAGTATATTTCGTATATCAGTATATTAGAAGACTAATACTATCTGTATTAATTCTAGCAGGAAACAAATCTATAAAAGGACATACATTAAGGCTGCCAAGCTGGTTTGTATTTCTGACTGTCCTGATGCTTTGAACAGTTATTTTAAAGTGAGTAGAAAAGCATACCGGTCAAGAGAAACTTCATGTGTGTATTAAAATAATTTAACATTTAATAGCGATGGTGTCTCTTCCTATTTTCTCACTTCCGACAGAAACAGAGAATAGAGCTGAACAGTCTTTTAGGGTGAAGAAGATAAAGGGAAGTTTTGTGACTGTTGCAAATATTATTTATTTTTTTTTAGTTTTAGAATTCTTTTTTTTCTCTATTTCATATGTTCACACACACACAACAACAATGCATCTGACTAGAAATCATTTGATACATGTATTTGACATAAATTTGCTAGCAAGCCAAATACACAAGACAGTATAAGTCTGTAACTATACCACCTTGGGCTTTGATCTTGTCAGATCTCATAAACTAAGCAAGATTGGGCCTGCTGTGTAATTGGGATGGAAGACCTCCAAGGAAAACCCAGCTGTTGTAGGAAGTGGTGTTGGTCACTCAGTAGGTGGTATTCATTCTGGCTCCGTACTGAATCAATGCTGTACTAAGATGCTGCTGGAGGTATTATCTGTGCACGATACATAAATCTAAGATGCTGACCAAGTGGGTTAATTAGATATCCCCTGGCACATTTCATAAGAGCTAAAATTGTTAACTGCAGCATCCTGGACAAAGTCCAAAATGAGTAAATACATTATGCCAACTTAAATATTCTCTACAGTTGCAACTGAGTAAAGTATTTAAATACTTTTAATTCACTGTATATTGTTTTGCATCATTTATGTACATTGTTAAACGACTGCCACATTACTCTAGAGGTGATGACATTTTGCTGTTGGTTGAACTAATTTCTGCATGGCCTACAGTGAAAAACATCTTGTACAAGCAAATATTTATACAGAGCATTTTTACTGCTATACTGCTTGTTTCTCAGAATATATCATATACCTTAGTTAGGCCAAGCTCTTTTTGTGAATAAAAATTAAAATTAAAAGGGTTGTCTTGAAATTTTATCTCCTTACTAATTCATCACTTAGGTAAAATTTATTATCGCTGTGTAAATTTAGGCAGATGGAGAATACTTTCCTTTACAGTGAACTAAAATTAAAAATAAAACAAAACAAAGATTTCTAGGTCCTCAGAGCTGCAAATATCTTACGATCAGACAGAACTGTGCAAAAGTTTGTGCTGGGTGTTCTTCAGCATATATGACTCTATTCCACACTGGTACAGAATTCACTGAACCGTTAAATAAATTGCATTATTAAAATCTCAATGTTATGTGACATAATTATGATGAAGTTTGGAATACCATCCTGAATTTTTATTGCTCTAAGATTTGCAAAGTTAGAATTAAAACTCCATACTCAGCTTTGGATTTTAGAACTCTGATAGCACTGTAGGTAAAACATCAGCAAGAAGCGAGATTAATGGCAATGTAATTTTCTCAGAAGAAAGAACCTCTGCTGTTAACATTCCAATTTAATTATTTAACTGTCATTTTAAAAAATTAACACATGATATAAAAAGCTATACATTGGATTACATTTGTATAATTTTGCCAAGACTGAAACCATGCAATTCAACACTATTTTATTTGGCAGTACTCATGAGAAAGGAAGAGTGTATTTAAATGTTCATTTTAATGACATCTTGTTTGAACATGTCATAATAATTAAAGATATAATAACTTTATCAGCAAAATTAGCTGTCAGATCACTATTTTATTGTTGATCCTAGAATATGATGAAATAACTCTGTAGAATATTTTTTGAGGGAGGGGAGAGTGCTGAAAAAATATCAGTGATTCTTAATCATGTTGAGATCACAGATATTTTGGAGAGATGTGAACCATCAGAAGAAAAGTAGCAATTTGTGTGCTATTCTATAAATGATATATTCTGGACATTCTTGAAGGAAATATTGTTCACTTGGGTGGACAGCCTCAAGATTCACACACAAAAAGGAATCTTTCACACAGTAAATGGGGGTTTTGATTACAAAGTAATTTGGCAACTGCATATTCTTAAAATGAGTTTTATTAACTAAAATTCTGGAATAAAATCTCTAAGTAGCAATAATATTTTAGTGATAACACTTCATATCACTCAAGGTTTCAGGGAGATGCTTTAACTCATTTTTAAGCCAAGTCCTGGAAACTTTTCTCTTAGCTAAGCAGCTGAGCTCACCTTTTTCTTTTTGAACACGTACTTCAGTGTGTTCTGGCACATTTTATACAGAAAAGAGTGTACAGAAAGAGTATACAAAAAATGTACCAGGAGAAATAACTGGAAGTGAAGTCTCTCGACCCACAGCAAATGCTTTAAATATTAAAATGCAGAGTCTAATGTTGCTGGATTTATTCTTTTTCTTTCATACAGTTACTTTCAGTAGAAAAAAAAAAATCCATGTATTTCCTTCTTTACTGTGGAGAGCTTTAAATAGGTTGGAAGTAAGCTACAGCCTCCATGTACATATACATACAAAAACTAACTTACACATTGGTCTTTCTTCCCACTCTCACCCCTCTGGGCTGCTGTCTAGAAGAATGGAAGTAAGTATTTAACTCATTTCAAAATATAAGATTGAATTGAACTTAAATACTTCAGCAACCAAGGGAAAGTTTCAAATACAAAAGTTGAACAAAAGATGAAGTGAATACCCCTTTCCATCTATTTCCTACAAAAACAATAAATAAATAGTCTCCATCCTTTCTGTCATTACTTTTACCTAGCCTCAATTCTTCTTTTAAAAGTCAGAGGAAACAATATTTAGTCCCAGAAACAGAATTTAGATAAAAGTGGATATTAACATTAATTTGCCTATTATTTGTTAATTCATGTACTATTTAAAAATGGGCTGAGGTAGGTGGATTGAAATATTAAACACAGTTGTGGGAGATGGGGAAGAAAAGGGGAAACCCAAAGCTGAGAAATTTAAATTCAGACCTCAAATAAGCATGAATTACTCCTCCTGATGTCAGCGGATGTTTTAAAATAGATGTGGCCACAGATTTCAGATGCCTAAAGGTAGAGTTCTAAATCCACCATTAAGTACCTAAGTAATACTGGCTTGATTTCAAAATATATGTACAACTGTAGCTCCCACTGTTTTTGAAATAATGTTTCTGTCAGGTTATTTTTAAGTTATCTCAGTGCAGATTTGGAAGCTTGGATATATGAGCCTGAAAGTTATGGACATTATTATTGTTGTGGTTTAAACCCAGCTGGCAGCCAAACACCACACAGCTGTTTGCTCACCCTCACCCACTCCGGGGAATGGGGGAGAAAATTGGAGGGGTAAAGGTAAGGAGTCTCATAGGTTGAGATAAAAACAATTTAATAATTGAAGTAAAATAAAATAAAAATAATAATGATAATAATATTTGTAATATCAGAAAATACAAATGAGTAACGCACAATGCGATTGCTCACCACCCACTGACCAATGCCCAGCCCATTCCAGGCTAGCAATCCCAGAGAAGTGAGAATCCCAAAACCACAATCCCAGAAGCAAGAGCAAGCTTCCCAATCAACCCTCATCTATATACTTGAGCATGATGTTGTATGTAGGAACATTCCATTGGCCAGTTTGTGTCCGTTGCTCTGGCTCTGTCCCCCCAACTTCTTGAGTACATGCACACTGGCAGGACATGGGAAGTTGAAAAGTCCTTGATTTCTTAGCAACAGCTAAAAACATCAGTACATTATCAACATCCTTCTCCTACCAAATTCCATACTGAATCCAAGTCACAGCACTGTTTTAGCTACTAAGAAAAAAAAAAATAGTTCTGTCCCAGCCAAAACCAGGACAATTATTTAATTTGGCTTTTGCCAAAAGTATAGTGATACATTTGAATGTGTGGCCAAAAATTGTATTTAAGGTCCTTTTCTAATTATGATGTACACATGGTGAAGACAGACACAAGAGAGAGATTTCTCTTGCCAGTAGTAAAACCAAAGAAAGGGTTTGGTAGAAGCCAAATGTTGATGAAGTCTCAGGGACATAGGTGCCTCATCCTTTTGAAAGAGAAATAATTCAGGTGCTTAAATAAGGGTTTCAGAGAGCAAATGTGGGCACTTAAAATCAAGAATTTGTTTCTTGTTTAGACAGTAAGGGCACATCTTACCTTCTTCTTATTGACCTGAGTGGCACATTCATTGAGAAAGTAAGAAAAGCAAAATAAAGGAGACAGCAATGCTCCTACTCATTTCCCCAAAATTCAGGGTTTGTAGTAATGTTCCAGAAATTTTCAATGGAAAGAAACAAATGCACTTCAGGAGATGATATGGTGGGAGCATTTGAGGATTTGGTTATAAAATTGTGTCTAATAGATTAAAAAGAGTAATAGATTAAAATATCTTATTTCCTCTCTCTACAGATGTTATATTGAACCACTTAAATATAAAAACTTGTCTTTTCCACATTTGACATAATTTTTCTTCATGCTAAAATTTTAAAAGTTTAGACTAGCATGTTAATGAAAAATATTGATTTTAGTGGAGCAAAGATATGGCCCTTATACAATTATTTCAGTAACCACTTCTTGCTTTCATGAATCTCTTCAATTGTACTTTAAGTATGACTTTGTACTACAGCCATCAAAACAGGTGCTGAAAACAATGGGACATATGTTTAGATGCTGCAACTCTGCATTATTTGGTGAATCTGTAGTGAAAGGGAGTTACAGAGATTTACATCAGTTTAAAATCTGATCTTTTTCCTGATTTGATATATATATACACATGAACATCCATCCTTATGAATAAGACAGAACCTAAATTTATCAACAAAATTACATAAAATGGGAAAGGAGGAAAGAGATGATACAGTATAGCAGACTTTAAACAACTGGACAGGACACTGAAAAAAAAAAAGTCTATAAATGAAAATTGAACTTCTTTTTAAAGGCAATTCATGTGCCCTCAGGTCCACACTATCCTAAGGTGGATTAGAAGCATGAGCAGACTCATGTTTCTTCATTTTAAATAACTATGAAGTAAAGAGTTTAAGGGTTAACCCAAAGACATTTGTTCCACATGATACAGAGGAGGAAGTACGGAGAACAAAGCCTTAAATTCAATGTTGTGTTTAGAAGACAAATAATAGCAACACAAAATAGTAGCAGGAAAGGAGTGCTTATACTACTTAAACCAAAGATTTAAAGGACAGCTGCCACAGTTGCAGTAAGCTCTTGTACAAAACTATACCTTTGCAGGTTGGTTCCAGAATGATTTTTTTTTAAAGATTGCCAAGATGTTCAGTGGCTAATGTAGACATCCTTTACAAATCTAGTAGTATTCAACTTTCATGTATATAGGAAAAAAAAAAGAGTCATGCACACTGCATTTGCAAAACTCTGATGAGTGACCAAATGGATGTTTTTCCTAAGTCTGGGTATGTTTTCTGTGCTTACTTTTGTAATTATTTGATTTTTAGCATTTTATATGAACTGTCAACTAAGCTTAGGACAAAACTATTTTAATATAAACTGGAAATACTTACATAGGATGAATCTTAAAAATAATTAATTCAACAGCTACATATTCATTTTAATTGACTGAGGTCGCAGATTGCTTGAGATGGAAATGTACCTCTGTGGGTTTATTCTTGTTTCCTCATGCATGACATCCAAGATATTGCACACAGTCTAATGCTGGTATTTCCCTAAGATACTGCTGTTGAAGACTTAACCTCAAATTACTTGCAGTAAATTGTCAGTAAACAGAACAAAAATGTTTTGATGTTTATGAAAAGCTATCCTGAACTCTCTGAAGTTATGGGTTTTTTCCAGATTGGTTTGGAAGTGCTTCAAATAGAGCCTTTCTTGTGGGATTTGACTCTTCAAATTCCATCTCCAGACACAAACCAGAAGCCGAGAAGATGTTTTAGAGGTTTAACAATCATATAACTCAGAGGCTGTTCTAGAAATTAATGCTACCAGAGAGAATGGAGTCATGTTTTCCAAACTGATTTTTTTCACTCTAGTTTCATTCTGTCTTCCAACCTTAATACCAACACCCAGGCAGTAATTTTTCCCCTTTCATACAAAGTTCTGAAAGAAACTGATTTCAGCATTTTAGGACTGACCCAACTATTGGGGCACAGTCATTGACTGAGTTTTCTCAGCTGGAGGACTGGCAGTTATATACAGTTAAACACTGGTTCATTTCCTTATTTTGTTGGGTTTGTGTATGTTGTGAGGTCCCCCTCTAAATTATATACTGCCTGTTTGTTGTGTATTGATTTTTTTGTTAAAGTGCTCGGGAGGTTGTATGACTTCATTTCTACAGAAAAATGCTTCATGAAATCTTAATCTACATCAAAGTAGATGCTATGTTGTCAAAAAAAGAACTCACATTTCAATTCTCACTATTCCAATTGAAATTACATTTTAGTTTATTTTTCCAATTTTTTTAACGTTCATTTTTTTCTTTGATTCTTATGTTTTCAAATTTATTAGTAAAGAGCAAGCTCACTGAGAATTCATTCAGTATTTTAACATAGACTACGAGCTCCTTGAAAATGTTCTGCCATTGTAAGTACTCCATTCTTGAACTGGAGGAAGAGTTTACAAAGACATTGCATTTCACTAAAGTTGTTCATTCATTCAACACAGATTCCATCCAGCATGAAACATAAGTCTGTCTACTAGCAGCAATTAATTAGTCTTCCCACTCACTCTTTTGACGCTCACATTTCAGCAATTATTTTTATTTAAATATCAGACAGCGCTTAAAAGCCATCTGTACAGAGCAGAATATTGTTCTTTCCTACAGTCTTCTACAATGATGAAAACTATTCTTTATGCAAGTCATGAAGGTAACCTCCAGTGGTGGATGCATTACTGAAAAGCGTACAATATTTATTTTTGTTTTCCTCTTCAAAGCTTTTAAAAAAACAGTCAACATAGAATGGTGGTGATGGGAGGGACTGGTAGCCTCTCTATTCCCTTACTGTAGTCTGTAGTGAGAGATAAACTTAGATATACTCTTTCTGGGGGTTCAAGTCTCCCATGAGAAAAATGGATTCTGAGTCTGGATCTCCTACAACTCCTTTCACAAAAAGATTGAACAATAGGAACTTCCTCTTCTTTCTGAGAAAGAGATGTTTAGGCACCTAATTGGTGATAATCACTCTTCTCTGCAAGCACCAGCAAAAGAGAGAAACCTCACTCTATGCTGCAGTTAGATACTTGACACTAGAGAGGACAACTTAAATGATACTGCTCACACCGACCCTGAATCAAGGAGACGCTAATGTCTTTGGAGGAGGTTCTATACATGGCAGCAGCTGAGTGGGACAAAACTCTGGAGCTAATATTCCTCAGTATACAGAAATCGCTACCTTGCCCGCTTTGGCCTCCTCAAGAGCCCCTGGATCAAAGAGCCTCTTGGCCACAGGTTAAGTGGGCACTCTTTCTTACCCTACAGGACACAGGCACAGACCATGCATGATATGAAGGAAGTGCAGCCTATGTTATGCTGGGGATGAGGCAGGAGGAAACAAAGGGGATGGTGGAAATGAAGAACAATAAATATGGTCTGAAAAGATATTCAGATAGATGAAGTTATGTGGCAGGTTTGGCAGTAGGACAAGGGATGTCCTACCAGTGATAGAAACAGCAGAGCAGGGCACAGAGCCATGACATTCTTTTCCTTCCCCTGATCCCCAAGTCAACTCTCAGGTACATTTTGCAGAGGGGTCTCTAGCTGACAGTCAGACTTCTCTAATGTTTCAGTCCCTGTTTATCTCTTTGAAGTTAAGAGTGACTGACTGACTAGGGCAGCCCTAACAACTCCAGTTTGTAGAAGTAACATTTAAAAAAAAAAAAAAAAAAAAATTGCAGAATTTCAATTAAGTTTAGAACAAAACCAAAGTTCCAGGTGTCAGGAATCCCCCATTGAACGAAACCTCTATTTTCCAATCCGATTCAGTGAATTAATATGTTCCTATAGCTTATTAAGTACATAAAGAAAATAAGCTTTTCAGAAGTGTGATGTTTATTTTATTTCACTAACAATCTTAATTCTACCTCACATTCATGTTAAACTCCACCTACTAATTTAGAAATCCTCAAGCACTGTCGCATGTGTTTCTAATGTGAAAGAACAGACTTCTGCTCCAGACTTTCTGTTTTTCTGTTTTAAAACAAAATTAAAAACCAGATTTTTTGCACTTTTTAGTCTTTGATTGCATACATGTGTTTAATCTTGGAAGAGTAGATGAACATTTCCTTTCTTGGGGACCACAGCTGATGTTTCTAGTACCTTGATCTGCAATGTACTGGTGGATTCTGATTGCCAAAATGTGACATATTATTAAATATATACACAGACAGCAGTCTTATTGTTCAATGTTTGAGATACTGACGGATTCATGGAATTAGAACTTTCCCTTTGGAGTTATGTATAATATTGCAGCCATGACCTAACCTGTTTTGTAAAGAGAAAAAAAAAAAATTAGATTCAAGTTAAATAGCAATTTAAATGTGTATAAATGAAACAGTAATAAGTCATCAAAAAAGAAACAGAGTAGTTTTAGAAGTATATTGTTCACCAATCTGTCAAGACATTAGAGGAAAAAGGAAAACTGCAGATGTGAGGGAATGAGAAGTTACATAACTGGGAAGGAGAGAGGAAAAATGGTAATATCATGCAATCTGAATATATATAACAAAATATTAAACTGCTAGTAGCACTTTAAATGGAGGGCCTTAAATGTTGATTTATATATATAATTACTGAGCTTCCATAAGATCTTTTTTATGTTAATTGAATTTCCATTGATTACTAGAAGACTGTTTATGTGAGGTGAGCAACTACATAAATGTTCTACTTCTATTACATAGTTGTTAAACCTCAGTAAATACATTTTTAAGAATGATTTGGTGTTTAATTAGCATACAATAGCTCTCCTCTTAAAACTAAATTAAATCCCTATTTGAGGCACTTAATTTAAAGTGTTAACCAAACGTGCATACCTGCAAGGTGGTAATTTCAGATTCATGGTAGCAGTCAAGGTCTAGTAATTCTGCAATGCTGAAGGTTAGAAAGTCTGAACTCAATTCTCGGCTAGGTGATTTTTAACCTAATTTGCCATATATCCACACACAAACACAAGACAAAAACTGATCATGCCATGGTTATTTTTCATTCTTTAATTAATTTTGAAATATAATCACTGAAAAAATCAGTAAAATAACACAAAAATAGTTAGGCATTATTGGTTTTGTTGTTAATTTTAATGTGTTTGTGAATATTTAGCCAAAACTAGTATCAGCCAAGGTTTCATTTACTATTTGGACAACATTTTCATCTCAAGATAATGAAAACTTCTTCAGTATGCCCAATGGGATTTTCCTCATATACTAACCTTTTTCACTTTACAATATGCACAAAGAGTGAATCAGGTCTGTTGCTATTTTGCAGACTATCTAGTGTTAGAAGTAGGAGCTAGAGAAGATCAGCACGACACCACTATGTACTAGAACTCAGAGCATATCTAGTTTTACTTTATCATTAAACTTACTCTGTAAGATTTGATCAAGCCAGGTATTCAGGTGCAGATCTAGCGTTAAAAAGAAAAGTCTGAAGCCTCAAGGAAGTAGGGCTGAGAGAAACCCAAGACCACCCCACGGTGCTATTACAGATTACTGGGTGTCTATGCATGACATCCTATGCAGTCAGCAGCCTGCCTGCCAAAAGGGACAAAATCCACCAGAATGGCATACCTAGACCTAACCAGTAAGCAACCATGTCAGTAAGGAAAGAGTCCCTACCCAGGCTTGCAAGAGGTGACCCTGTAACCCCTGAATCCCTCTCCTGTGGGAAAGGGTCTTCCACAACCAAAGGAGCAGGTGGCAGTGGCACTATCACACCCTTAGCAGCTCCCCCCAGACCTCTACATGGAATTATTGTCACAGAGAACTGTGTTTTTTTGGAAGTTTTGTTTTCCTTCTAATGCAAAAGAGTGAGAAAACGTTGAGATTTTCAGAAGACAGAATTTTCTAGTAAGGTCCATTAAGGTATGTGACAAAATATGCCCTACTGTGTTGAACAAACACATTAGATAGATAGTCAACAAAAAAACCCCAAACAATATCATCTAGAGCTTTCACATAACATAAATTCAACCTCTTGTGCATAATCATTCAGTCCTTTTAATCTGATCATCCTCCTTTGCCACTCCCACACCCTTCGCTGGCTCAGGAGAGCAGCACTCAGGAGGGCAGGATGCCTGGCAGGAGCCCGCCAGAGCAGGTACTATTGAGCACCAAGTGCTCCCAGGACTCCCAAGTTCACTAGTAGCTCCTACAGCAGGCACCTAATGTGCTGGGGATTTCCCACCACCCCCTAAATCCACAAGAGCTTTAGGAAGCCCCTTGGTCAGGCTCCTAAGTGTAGTTATCCCCCTTTCTATTGCAAAGCACAACTAGGGGCATTTTCAGCTTGAGCTGCTTGATTCATGCAGTGCTGGACGCTAAAGACCAGGTGAGACTTTCCCTCCTGGTAATCCACCTGCTTAGCGCTGGGGGCACAGGCCAAACCACTCAAGTGCTGATGGTCTTCTGAGGACTTAATTTACATGAGCAATGCCTTCTGGCATCTGTAATTAAAAGAGGAAAATCTATTTTTGCTATTACTTTTAAAATGACATGAAAGTAAGGTTGTGTCCTTGACTGATGATATACTAATGAATTGCATGTGGGCAAGGATATTTCAGAAGTGAAACGGAGCTTGTTGTAAAGATAAAACAGTGTGAAGACTGTGCTTGACTTCGGCATTATCTAACGTGGGGCATTGTTCATAATATAGTGAGAAAAATCTTTAGTAGGGAGGGAATCCTGCCTTTTGCAAGATTAAAATACATGTTGTACATCTGCTTCTTTTAAAACATTCCAAGTAATTTTTTTCTAATAATGCATCAGTTTTACTCTGATTTGAGACATGGTACTAGCCAAGGTTGTGATACTGAAACAAAAATCAGATGAATTTTGAAAAGTCCAGCACTGTGAGAACCTGAACAAGGAAACAAAAAGTATCACTCATTAATTTATGAATTTTATTTCAAGTTGCAGTGACATAAGTAACAAGATCTTTCCTAAGCAGCAAAAGAAATATGTCTAATTATTGATCCTTAACCTGTGATTATCATGATTTTTTAGGTGCTTGAAATCCCAAAACATCACATGATTGATTTTGAAAAGCTCACAAGTTGTGTCTTATGCACATAACAAATCTTTCTGGATGATGTTTTGCAGAGCACACAAGTAGATCTTAATCCAGGATTTGTTTATAAAATAGTTCTGGGATCTGGGTTCTCCAAACTAATTTTCTCAGTTACTTTACTTGGTTACTAAATAAATAAATAAAATAACCCAAACATTTTACTATATATATGGTTAGCAAAAGGAGTTTAAATAGATTTTAAACTGTTACATGCTTGGTATAAATAGAGGTATCTTTTTGTCACACTGCAGTTTGCTTTTTTGCTTGAGGCAGCTACATGAAAATATGAAGAATAAATGAGTTATTTCCTAATAATTTGTGTGTATTTTTAAAATCAGTGGCAATTATCTGGATTGGAAAATAATTCCTATAACTGTATAGACTAAGCAAAAGTTTTCTTTTAAAATGGAGACTGGCATTGGCTCTTCAATCATCAATCTGTATTTTCATAAAGATGGGCATAACATCTGCAGTGATGCTGAGACTGGCAACTTTGGACTACCACCAGTATGTACCTTCTCCTCCCCATTCAGGATACAACAGACAACATAGTGAAGGACAAGCTGAAGTTATAGTGGGGAGTAGAAGACACAAATAAAGATGTGTCTGTAGGATCTATCTATAGACTTCATTAGACCTTTCACGTATGTCATCCTCTTTACATACATCAGTTGTCTGAACATGCAAATGTTATTAGAAAAAGAAAGAAAACTGTTTGTAATTAGCTTCTTTGCCTGAGCAGTATAGAACTGAAACAGAAACTTACAAGTACTGTCGATTTTTATGTCCCATTATTCCTGTAACTTTGTTATGACTTCCACTCAAAAAATAAGAAAAAGGAGTTTCTGTACTGAGAAGTAATATTAGGGATAAAATTAAAATTCTTTTTTTTTTCTTCTTTTTTTGTTTTTAAATCTTGGCCAGCATTAAATCTGGTGGAAAATTTTTATTTTATCCCAATGGATTACTTAGAACTAGATCGTGCAAAGACTGGAACAAATGAATGTTGTTAGTCCACAGGGAAAAAATGATTTGCCCTGGCCAACAGTTTGATTCTTATGAGTTGTGAAAACCTCTATTCCGTACTTCCATATGTGTTTATGGCAGTACTAAAAGCCCATAGTTTCAATAAGAAGCCATAGTAAAGTTTTCAAGGCATTTCATTTAGAACCAGTTCTTACAGAACTATCCACAGTAGAAAGCTTAGTTATTCAGTGGTACAAGGGCAGAGGACTATGTGTTTAGCTCCATGCTGCAGTGGAGCCAAAGCTGCATAGGCTGAGAGCCTAGGCAGAAGAGGAGATCTGGCAGCAAGGACCAGAGTCCTAGCCCATGCATGACAAATGCTGAGGTAGTCAAGTACTGCAAGCATGATGGTGGGGCTTACAGGAGCAAAAGACATAGCAGGGAATGGAGGACAGAGTGAGAGGACAGCCAACAGATGACCCATACAGAAATCTACCCTTGACATCTGTTAGCAGACCATTATGTTTTCAAGTTAAGCTAGGGAACAAAAGTGCAGATCAGCTCCTTACATACAAGGGTGCAGCAAAGTTCACGAAAACATTCAACCTTTCCAAACTAACAGGTCTACAGCCTGGTTTGAATATGGCAAAGTAGGGAGCTGGGCTATAAAATAGGAGGCCAAAACCAAGTCCCAGCATTGCAGAACATGTCATTGAAAATGAAAGAAGAGAAGATAGGCTTTCAGGCTCTTGGAGCTGACAGAGGGTGTGGAGGAGTTCACAAGCACAAGAGGCTTGAATCCTGAAAATGTGCTGAGCAGAACAAGGCAAGAGAGAGGGACTTCGAAAACAACACCATCTGATCTAACCAGATGTCAAACTTTACTAAACAAAACTGATGTTCCTGTCCTTCCTTCAGTCCTGAATTTTTTGTGTCTTCATTTACTTCTTCTCTTTGATTTTTTTCCAGAAGGTTGCTCTTCTGTTTGTTTAAGAAAAGCATTTTAGTGTAGTGGCATTTTTTTTTCTCTCAGTGAGTAAAAAAGCAAAAAGAGATGTCTCAAAGAGATCACCAGATTTTGGAGTGGCTGCTAAGATCCCATGCTCTTCCTTTCTCCAGGAACAAAGGTGTGAGAAAGTACCAGAGTCAGAATTTAAACCCTTTGCTATCATTTCCACAGTTTTTGTGTGAATTTTTTTGTTGCGTCTTAAAGGAAAAGGAAATAAGACCTTCTAAGCCATCTCAGTTAATAATTTTCCCTTCAACTCTTGCTCCTTTCCTCCAAAAGGTACCATCTTTTAATACAATCTAAGAAGCTATTAGAAGAAAAAAAATGTCTTTATAAAGACTCGGCAGTTTATAGGAATGGGAATAAAGATTGATAAGAAAATGGAGGACTCAGTAATTTTATGTTGTTAGCATTTTAACTAATTTACTTTTTTTCCCTTCTGTATGTTTAGTGAAAGGCCCAAGAAATTTTTAAGAGTCAGTATTTGTAATGAAAATTAACTATGTTAGTTCTTTGAAGCCCTCACAGCTCCATTTAACTCTTTAGTATAACACAATCATGTTAATACCTTTAACCTTCTGAGACAATTTGTTCTACCAAAATTAAAAAACTTAACTATTAAACCTAACAAACAAATGACTGCATGTGAGAGGAACTAGGAAGACAAGAGCACGTTTCTGTGTTTATAGCTGTGGTTCACTGCTTACTAAGAAGTTGCTCTGTAAGGAGAATACCTGAATAAAGGTGTCACCAGATTTTAACTTTAGAGACATTTTACAGAAGCCTTAATGCAGAGTAGATACACAGTGACCACTGCATGTATTAATAAAGACATCGCTGAATAAGCAAACTAAAGCCACACAAGTAGGTTTTACAAACAGGGTCATCTCATATTATTTTTTTTTACTGAGTGAAATAGCTATCATTCCACTTTGCAGAGTTTATTCTGAGTTCTGGAAACACCTATATGTTATTAACATTGGCATATTGATTACAAAATACTTCACTTGTTATTATCACTCTGGAACAGATACGGAACAAGATAAGCCCTGATGAAAGCTACATGCTCTCATTTTAAAACTAATTATAACATTTAAAAGGAAAAATGACTATTCTTGTGACTATAGATAAAATTTCATCTCAATTACAACCAAGATGTCATTATTAATTCAAGATACTTGAGTTAATCTGCTTTTTCTGCCATGACCTATCTGACACTGTATATGTTTAATGCTACTTGCCCGTTTGTCTCTGAAAAGTAGCTTGGCATAAAAACAGCCTTTCTTGACTAACGGAATGAAACACAGTTGAAATCCTGTGTTTCTGAGCCAAAGGGAGAAAAGATTTTCTTACAGCATGTTTCAATTTGATCTCAATCAATCAAACTAAATCTTCAATGGCACAGGTAAATGTATTTCTTTCCTTCAAAAATTGCCACTAATTTAAGATTTAATCAGAAACTTGAAAGCAAAGTTTATGCAATATATTAGCAGAATTGTAAATATCATACTGCCTGACTCAAGAAAAAAAAAAAGAAGCCTCTTATGTTAAAGGTTTTGTAAATTAATCAGGTCACCGTGGGCCTAGTTAATCTATAACATTGCTAGTAAGGATGACAGAGAAATTGGTCATTTTACTTCTATAACTCAATTCAAAATAACTAGCAATGAAGTTTATAATGATAAAGCCAACTCCAATTCATAAACCAGGCAAATTTAGCTTATGTAACCTCACATCCAAGAAATGTTTTTAGGATAAAAGTAAACACTTACAGAATTCATTCTGTATTCTCAAGCCAAGTATTCTCAAACAAAATAGGTTCAACAAAATACCATCATATTGTCAGATCTTTTGATAGCCATTTTTTATTTCCAGATAGCTATGGATCCACCACACAAAACTCTCCAGACAGCTTTAACGGGGGAAATATGGTTATATTATTGTATTCTGAATTAGATAGCAAACCATTGGTTTGTATTTTATTATATTTTCTCACTTTTCTCTTAGCGTCCAATTGAGCATAGAGAACTTGTAAATTTCTGAAATGCCGTTAAGTACCTTGCATTTACTCCATCACAGCAGATGCTTAAATTAGCCACCTTCCCTGGATTTTGTTTTGCTTCCTTTCTCCTGATACTGTGAAAGCTGCATGAACCCAAATGTTTGATCAAAGTTTCTGCAAACACTTAGGAAAAATAAGATTGTGGACATTTTTTACAATAGAATCCAAAGTTAGCTGCCATATAATTTGCTTCACA
This sequence comes from Strix aluco, assembly GCF_031877795.1. Classification (NCBI taxonomy): domain Eukaryota; kingdom Metazoa; phylum Chordata; class Aves; order Strigiformes; family Strigidae; genus Strix; species Strix aluco. Next base: position 70,101,414 of record NC_133931.1, on the reverse strand, counting down.
CTGTTTTCTTCTGGTAGCTATTTTTCTGGTAACGAATCCTACAGTTTAGAATGGCCCATCATTGTTCATCGTAAAGTGGTCTTCTGTTGTTTTTAAGATGTCAAACTTCAGCTGTTTGGATTGCATTTTCTATGGTAAGTATCTGACTTCAGATACTTTTTTAGAAAAACTCATCTCTTTCAAGAAAAAATTTAACAGTAGTGTTCTGCTGATGTAAGAAAATGCCAACATTCATTTTACTCAGAGACTTTCAGCATATTATAGCTTAGTTTCAGACCTGTACACATTAGGTAGAGCATCACTTTTTGTGTCAAGGCTATCTTCAGAAGTTCACTTCAGTCAAATTAAAAGTATGCAAGCCAATGTACATCCTTTCTTCAAACTAGGGAAGATCCTGAGCATGCCCCATCCATGATGTAGAGCATCTCGGGGCTTTTCCTGCATACTAAACTTGGTAATTGGTGAATGAAGCAACAAAACAAATAGAGTTTAACAGAGAGGCAGAAATCAACTTGCCACTTGAATAACCAGGGTAAGACTAGAGTGATTTGTAGTCATTACAAAAGCAGTAGCTTTTAAGGAGGAATTTAAATGAGGAGAAAATTGTGGGTGTTAGCACACAGCACCAGTGTGCTTGAAGGAAAAATGGATAAGCGGGTGATCAAGGCACTTGGTCGCAGGAAAATTACCACTGATGAGACTACTTGAGTAAGTGCTCACGGTCATGAACAAAGGATTGCAAAATTTAGCCTGAAGTTTGTAAACACACACCAAATAAAAATTACCAGCTTAATCCCTGCCAAAAGAAACATGAGGAAGATAAAAATATTAATTTAAATGTTGCATTAAAACAATTAATTAATGATGATATTAAAAGATAAATGTTAAAATGCAAGATAGTATAATATTTTGTTAATTACTTACTAAGTGTAGTCATTACTCAACTTTAAAAGGGCTGTAATGCACAATGCTCTATTACAATGAGACTATTATATATAACATATTTATGTTATTACTCAACTTCATTAAGTGAGGAAGAATTATGTCCTATATAAACCATGTATATAAAGAAAGTATATATAAGCCTAAAGATAACATTATTGACATACAATGTATCTATTACAATTTAATGGAAAATTGCAATTTAGGAAAAAAAGAAATCAAAACAAAACTCTTGAAAGTACATTAAATTTGCTATAATGAATTTTTTGACTGTGGCTTATGATCTTCAAAGCTAAATGCAAATAATAGAGTTAGCTTTTAAGATGATTGTACTTTACAGTCACACATGTGGGCACAGAGTCTGTTAGTAAATTGTTGCTCCAGAGACAGTAAAGTGTAAAAAAGTTGTCAGTGTTTTTTGATTCAAGGACAGAAGTGTTTTTATCTAAACACTTCAGTTTATATACTTTAATGAAGTCTTTTGGCATGTATAAATGTCAAATGGAAACATTTTCTTTTGGATGAAGACTTGGCTTTCCTTCTGTCAGGACACAGAAAGTAAATCACCAGTGATATACAACTTAAGAAAAACAGTTTCAGTGGGATGGCTGTGCAGGTCTTGCATTGATCTTACATTGTTGCCCAAATCCAAAATCTAAATCTTCAAAACTGTGGAGATGCCACCATCTCCAGAAGTGTTTCCATCAACATTCTTTAGGTGTCTGTTATTATGAATGCTCCAAAGTCATTACAAGACCCGAGTCTTGGCTTCACAAACCAGAATTTATGACTTGCATTGTACCCATCAAGACAAATCAGGTCTGCATTCTCAATACATCTTCCTTGGGTTAAGTTTGCTATTAAAGAAAGATGTAGCAGGAGTTCTCTGCATTTCAGTCACAAACTAATGAACTCATTCAAGAAGCAGAAGATCAAAAATCTCTGAGGGCACATGAACCTAAATTTACTCCTTTTATTCACTTCAAGGCATTATATTCCAAGAGTTAGCATTTAAATATGTGGGTAGCAGAGGATTTTTAAACATTCTCCACCATTTGATGCTCTTCTCTTTTGCATGGGATGCCTCAGTACTCATCAGACTTACTAGTAGGCATGACTCTGCAAGAATTAGTGTATTGAGAGTTGCAAAGCCTAGAATCCCCTGTGCTAATGAATCCTTAGCACTAAATACTGAAAAGCTCACTTACACGAGGATGGAAACATAGTACTGCAGGCTCTGGTCCTAATATCCTCTCATGAAATAGTTTCTTTCTGTATAACTGAAGCTTCCTGTAAAACTCAGCAAGCTAATATTACATCAGCAAGCAAAACCACCTTGTCTCAACAAAATTTCTCTACTTTTTTCTTTCCCCACTGAAAAACACCTGGTGAGATTTCCTGTGTTTCAGTATTAATCCAAACCCTAAATGGATATTCATTTTTGTCACCGAGGCACAGAGCACCTCAACTGAGCTAATGCTATTATCTACAAGAAATTCTTTTAAGTATTTAAGGAACTGGCCAGATATGAAACACTAGGATGATATGTTTCAAATATTCGTGCTCACAGCACCAGTTAATGTGCAGGAGGGTACTGACAACAATTAAGAATAGACAATCATTATGTCAGCTATTTTACATTAATAAATATGAAGAAAAATGTACAATACATAATAAACAAAATCTACAGCTGTACTCAGATTCATTTTGTGTCTTCTCTATAATTTCCAACATGTTAGGAAATACAGCAAAGGATTTGATTAGCTTTGAGGTGTTAAAAATCATCTTCACACTAGAGTTATTTTTGCAGTTTGACCAAGTGGAAAAAACAGTGTAGAATTGGTATGAGTTGTTACTAAACAATTCTTTCAGAAAAACTGTAACATAAAAAATTATTCATAGTCCTAATCTAAATAAATTAAATACTTTAAAAAAAAAAATTAAAACATAGGATGAGAGTACCGGAATTTCTTCCAACTATTTTATAACTGAAATGGCTAGACAAGAATGAGTTCAGGAGCAAAATACTTTGTGACTTCAATGCAAGTCATCATTTATTCATCTCACATGTGGAACAATGTGTAATATTATCTCTCTCTCATCTTTCCAGAATTGGGTCTGTAGCAGCAGGGCTTATGCAGTCTTAATCTAATGGCCCATGATTGTAACATGATGCAGAGCACATGCCATGCTAGACTTGACTATTGGAGAGATTAAAATCCTCTTAATCAATTTGTTAAACTGGTGTCAAGGTGGAGTATGGATTTTAGTTTCCAACTAATCTCTGAGCATCTTGAAATGCAGGGTTCCCCTAGAATGTCTGTGAATAAAGAGATTAATTCAAGAAAGAATGAGCTCTAACTGGGTTTACAGTTTAAAGGGTCATTAAAAGTCAAGAGCCACCATGTGGAAGGCTAAATTATACTTTATAAAAACAAAGTTTCTCTTGAGAATTTCTGGGGGGACATTCATGGGTTGCAATGTCAGCGCAGAACTTTTAGTAGAACTTTTTAGCAGAAAATGTAACCCAAATATTCACTCGCTCCTAGATTACATACAGATGTATGACACCTCAGCTAACTTCTGAGCCAGACCCCTACTTTCTTCTTAATGCAGATAAGATTTAATCTAGTCATAAAGGATGCTACGTTACTCAATGAAAATAAAGTGAAAAAATGTAAAATGAGGAATATTGAACTACTTCAGAGGTTCCAGAGAGAAGCTGAAATGAGCTGACAGAGTCAGAACAACAGTACGAAAACCTTATTCAAAAGTGTCCTGCCTGAGGGATAAACAAACTGTCTTCAGAAATATGTGGTAAATCTCTAATTCTCAAACTCATTTGCAAAATATTGGTGATTTGAAGATATCTTGCCAAGGTTCATATATATTGGTATATATGTAAAGGTCTGTATATACCAAGATACCAAGGACCTTGATATCTTGTCAAGTTTCTCCATTTTCTGAGGATAAGAGTCTTTTGAATGGAAGCACATTTCTCTGAAAATGAATTACTTTATCCAAGTATTATCTCATATTTAAACCATAGCTTTCAAGATACAAGGCATCATAATCACAAAGTGGATTTTTTTTTTTTGATGTGAGGTCTGTGAATGAACAGTTTTGTTTTGTTCCAGGCATCCAAAAAGAGCCTTTTAAGGAAATTTAAATTGATAATAAATACCTCCCTTTGTTTCAAACAAAAGTCAAAACTGCCATGTGATATCCTTCAAACTTGCAAAATATCCATTCCACAAGGGAAAGAAATCTCATCTGGGAGAAAAACAAAATATTGAAATGATGGAATCTTTTTTTAGGGTATGTCTTGGATATACCAAATTTTACTAAGATCTATATTTAATTGCTATTTTATTAGTAAAAATTAGTACTTAACTGAAAAAAAAACCTTCATTCTGTTTTCAAGATTTTCATCTTGCTATTTGCCTTCATCATTGCTCTTTACTCATTGTAAAGGTGCTGAAGAGTTGTTTATGGCAAAACTATTCCAATGATAGTTCCACAATTTTTCTTCTTTTTGGCTAAGCTGTAAATTGTTTGGAGTAACAACATGTTTGGAAGGAGCAGGACTTAATCATAACATGCTTTCTTGTATTTTAAGTAGCAGAGATTACAGATTTTACAGAGGAAAGAACTACCCAATGATTTGATTTTCAAAGAACAAGGGCTCCAGTAAACAATTACTTCTAGTAAACATCCAGTCCCAATTTCAAAATGAGATGGAGAGTATGTACCTACCTATGAGCATGTCAAATCTGAGCAATGTATGATTACTAAGAGAATACATCAAGGCACTTAGAGATATTTTCATGTTAAAAGTCTTATATGTTGTGGATATTAGGACATGTAGAATTCACTGCTAGATAACAAGGGTTTAAAACAAAAAATTACATTTTATTCCTATATTTTTTGTTTTATATCATGCTTGTGGCCTTACATTGCTTTGTAGGCTGAATTCAGATTTTATACTGGTATCTAGTAACTCTTAACATGCTAAACAGTTTAAAATCTGTCCTTATAAATCAATTTTATAAACAGTTTAAAATCTTTCCTTATAAAGTTTTCTTTAACAGTGATGGGGTTTTTTTTATTTATTTTCAAGGGTCTCTAATCCTTCAGCCTCCTATAGAAATATGGATTCCATCTATATTTTCTGGTGATTCACTATCAATATCATGAGTACCTTACCTAGAGGAGTCACTATTTCCTATTATTACTACTCTGCCTGGGTATCTAAACACCACCTTACCCTCTTTTGACACAGCAACACACTGATGTTGTTCACAATAGGATGTTTTTCTGTTATGGACTCTAAATCTTTTTTAACCTGTTCTCCTGGATGAAAACCTGTGTTCTGACAGCAAATTCTTTTTATAGAGTTATAGATGTTTGACCCTATTTTTGGCTGTGTTAAAATACTTTTTTTTTTTTTTAATGGACCAGTGAGCTAATATGTCCATTTATCGTCCAGTAAACTGAATCTCTTTGATTGACTGCCTATGATGTACAATCTACCTGTTCATGTCATACGTAAGGTTTGTCCATATTTTTAATTCATATTTAATTGCAGATGTTAAAATAAACTTCTGGTGAGAATTATTCCCTGAGAAGACATTTAAAAATCCCACTTTGACTTCACTGTTGACAAGTAATTTTTGGAATCCTTTATTCCATCATGTTACACTATTTTATGTTTGCTGTACTGGAGTTATCTCATGCTATTTTTTTCCAGAATATCAAGTGGTACTAATTCAAAAACTGTTTCTAATTCCACATATATTCCATCTAAGCAGTCACCTTCTATCAACCAAAATTGTTATTCCTGTTGAAATTACAACAAACCTACCTGAAATCATACATTCATAAGACCTCTTCACAGGCCATAGGTCACTCCAGTTCTCACAATATCACAGTTGTCCACTTCATTAATAGTATGAAAAACTAAATAATTCAATTGTGTTTTTACAGTAGACTTATATTTTAACAGTATAGAGCATTTGCTAGTGCCCAATAAAAGGTAGAAGTACAGAACAGAGTGTAACATTAAGCACTCTGCAGTATTGGAACAGAGTGAGGTAGTTCTTAAGCAGTCTATTCCCTTGCATTTGAACTGAGCAGACATTTCACCTTTGTTGATGGCTTTTCTCTGCTATGGTTCTGCCACAAATTTACAGTTCTTTTAATATGTACTTCTGATGCAATATAACAAATAAATAGTATGTTATAGTTTATTGATGAGTTTGGTGTCCTAAAGTAATATTTCTATGGGAGGTTTTTTACTTGTCCATTCTCAATAATAATGTATGAACTAACACAAATATATACTCTAGGTGATATACCAACTCATTACAAAGCCAGATTTTTCTTAAATTTATCAATGTGGTTGTGCTGGTTATGGCTGGGATAGAGTTAATTTTTTTTCATAGTAGCTTGTATGGGACTGTGTTTTGGATTTGTGCTCAAAACCGTGTTGACAATGCAGGGATGTTTTAGTTACTGCTGAGCAGAGCTTACACAGCGTCAAGGCCCCTTTTCCGCTCCTCACCCCACCCCACCAGTGAGTAGGCTGGGGCTGCACAAGAAGATGGGCGGGGACACAGCCAGGACAGCTGACCCCAACTGACCAAAGGGATATCCCAGACCATGTGATGTCATGCTTAGTATATAAAGCTGGGGGAAGAAGAAGAAAGGGGCGACATTCGGAGTGAAGGCGTTTGTCTTACCAAGTCACTGTTATGTGTGACAGAGCCCTGCTGTCCTGCAGAGAGCTGAGCACCTGCCTGCCAATGGAAAGTGGTGAATGAATCCCTTGTTTGGATTTGCTTGCGCGTGTGGCTTTTGCTTTCCCTATTAAACTGTCTTTATCTCAACCCACAAGTTTTCTCACTTTTGCCCTTCCAATTCTCTCCCTCATCCCACCAGGGGGGAGTGAGTGAGCGGCTGTGTGGGGCTTAGTTGCCAGCTGGGGTTAAACCACGACACTAGTAATGCTGCCAAGCCATAACACTAAACCATGTGACAGTATAAATCAAAGTCCCTTTATCTTCCAATCCATCAGTACATTTCTTTGCTTAAATTTATTGCTCTGACAGTTGCAAATATGTGGGGAAAACCAGCTACTGTAAAGATTTACATCACAAAAACTTTTTTCAGGATAAACAATACAAAAATAAATACCGTTTGTGTGTGTGAGAGAGAGAGAGAGAGAGAAATCCACCAAAATTTTTACTTTTAAATATGAGTTTATATTTTATTCTGTTATTTCATTTTCATTTTACATATTACTTTGACTTTTTTTGCTGTAGCACTAATACTGAATATCAATTTAAACCAACCTTTATTTCATATTTAAAAGGACTGTTCCAGCCATAACTACCCTTGTCAATTCAGAAGAAACTCAGCAAGATACTAGCCTGGGGATCTAAGGAAGGATGGGAAAACAGGACTAGGGATTGAAGGAAGATGTATTTGCATAGCCTATGGCTATAGTCTAGGTCTTTGTTATAATAAATCAAAATAAGTACAGAAGTTCTCAATACTGGGTGAGCAACAAGACAATTCTTGTATGCTAAACCTGACAGTGACCTTGCTCTTCATATCTTCCTTGGGAAAGAAATTATTTCCTTCTCTTGGTGGATAAGGTTCATTGTTAGATGATTCCCATCAGCTTGTATGAGAAAAAACCAAACCTTTAGTCTCTATTCAATTAGTTGAGTCTGAATTATTTCTACTGTAGAAGAAAATGCAGGCTTATGATTTTGCAATGTATGATTAGTATCTATAGAGGTAGTATTCAGGCACTGATTTTTAAGACTAATTAGGTGTTGCCACAACCATAATTTCAAGGCTAAGGTAATTTAGGACTTAAAGTTGGACAAGAAAGCTTTCATGCTCTGCTAAAGTTTTCAGGACTGCAAAATAATTCAGTTCAACAAATTGAGGTCATGACCTTTGCATTTTTGTGGGGGGAAAAAAAACAAAACAAAACAAAACAAAACAAAAAAACCCAAAACAAACAAAAAAAACCCACACAAAGAAGAAACCCAAGGTTTTATCTTCATCCCACCATACAGACAACATCTCATCCATATCCAAAGATTCAAGCACTGCTTTCCTTGAATAAGTCTAGAGCTGTGAAATTAATCTTCTTTTAATAACAGGTACCCTAAATACTAGAGTTCATCATTCTGGAGTTAGGTTGACTCTGTAGGTAATAATTCATGTTTGTTTTAAACAAATCAACACTGCTCTAGTAAATGTGATCCTCTCTTTCACCTGAATCTATGGATGCCTACCATATCAGTTGCCTCTGCCACCACAAAAAGGAGCATGATCTCAGAGTGGCTTAAGCCAGCAATGGCACTTTGATTTTAGCACGCAAACATTCCCCACCCCCAAAATTCACCTCAGCATGAGGAAACTTTTTTTGACAGAACAAGTCTGTTGTCACAGAGATTCGCACTGCTTTGCAAGAGATAACCAACCAAATCTATTTGGTAGCCAGAGTCTAGATGAACTTGTCAGCAAACAACAGGAGTGGGATTGCCCCACAAGGGAGTGAGCCAGAAGCTGGAGTGACACTAGTGCAGGCAGGGCAGTGGCCACACCTTCAGGGTGCAGTGCCCCAAGATCTGAGCACAGCAGGTAGAGCAAGGTGTTGGTAAAAGGGTCCGTAAACTGACAGCACTGAGTTTATTTCAACAGTGGTAGAAGGAGTGGTGATACTCGCGTTTTCATAAAAAAGTAGTGATTATAGCTGTGAGCAGATCATGAGAAATACTTTTTCTATATGTTTGGAATTACAGTAACTTGTCATCTTTTAGCCATCTGCCCAAAACTCAAGTTACTTTTAGAGGTTTGTCACACTGTGTAGACAAGTGTGTACATGTTCAGAATTTGTGATATGTTTCTGCTTGACCTTCCACTTAGTCCTTTTGCAGATGACAGTTTATCCAGTGACGTTTATTTATCTTCAATTTAATTTGGACTACAGTCTGTAGTTTTCAACTATGATCTGTAGAAAAAGAAAATCCACGGGACCAGCAAGTCGGACAACTGTGCAGGAACTACCTTCAAAAGCTTGGCTATCGTAACCCTGATAACTTAGTGTGGTCACTGGTGGAGTGAGCTATACCACATGTCTACCATAATGTAATCATTCATTATTATGAATTCTACCATCGGGATGCTGTCTACAGAGATATATGCCAAGCAACTGTAAAAACACATCTTGAAAGATGGACTTCACATCTTCTAGCATATACTAGAAGAGTTAGCTCACGGAATAAAGACATGTTTAAATGCATGCTCTTTCTGAATCTGGTTCCAGCTCAGAGAAATCTAAGTTTAACAAACCACTCTTCCACCTCACTCCTTGTCTGAAAAGTTCCATTAATTTTACTTTCAGAAAATGTCTGCAATTAACAGGATTATTTCTACAATGATTCTGTTTTGTGTATATTTTTTTTTCTCTGGCTATGATTTAAGGTAGCTTCATAATAGTAGAAAGGTACTTATTGTCTTCAGGGGGATTGATCTGGACTACCATGGTAACTTTTTTTTTATTTTATTGTTTTTTACTTCCTCAGTATGTTAAAAACTCATTTTTCAAACCTCTTTGCTGACCATTGCTTTGCCTAGGAAGTTTTGTTGTTCATTAAAATTATCCTCATATTTACTCATCTCTGAATATTTTCACATGCAGTTTTTTGCCCTTTCTAGAGTAAAATCCAGTGGCATTTCAAGTCCTTTTGTGCAGTATGCAAAATAACTTCTTGAAAAGAAGACTGATTATATACTTTAATACTTCATCAGAGAACGTTGACTGCTTCTGAGTCAAAGCTTAAAGTGGCACTGGTTTTAACTATAACATGCTTTACAGTTAAGCAGACCACATCTTAAAACAGCTTTTTAATCCCTGTGTTTATGCCTTTTTACTAGAAAGAACTGCCATTAAACTAACTTCTGTTCATACACATTTCACACTGCACAAGCGACAGCATAGCTTTTATATAAAACAAACTGAAGACTAAAATAAAACCTCTAAAACACAGAATTTCATAGATATGTTGAACTGTTTCACAGACATATCAGAAAGTACATATTAAAAATTACACTACAGTAGGTGGCAAACACTTTGTATAGGGTTCTTGTGATCCCTGCCACAGAAATGAAAGGAATAACATTAATCAAATGGCAGCACTCATCCCAGCAACGTGTTTTGTATTATCCAGAGTATTCTCTCCTTGACAATTATATCCAGGTTATCTTTTGCAATTTTGTACCTCAAGGTGGTGAATGTTTAAAAGGAATAATAATAAGTCTCCATATCTTTCCCCCCCCCCCCCCCCCCAAGGCCTTGATTTATTAAAAACACAAAACGCAATACAAATGTACATATAAAGGGTCTACCAAAACGATAGAACCTTTGCAATAGTACCCCAAAATTGCCTAGATTGCTCTGAGGATAGTTCATCAAGGTCATAATCAAATGTAAGGTATAACCTGCTCAGAAAAAAAATAGAGGCAATGGATACATGTGTCAAAAGGCTAAAACTGCAGAAGCCTGAAAGAGACAAGCTTATCAGAAAGTAGGTGTTCAAGACCTTCACAACTCAGCCACTTTACAGTCAGGTGCAATTTCATTGGCAAGGGAAAAAGAGGACAATGACAAATACGGCCAGGTGGTTGCTTTGTGGCACAGCTGTGTTTGAAGCTGTACTGTGCTGAACTGAGCACCCAATGCTCAGGGCCATGCAAAGCCATTAGTGAGTTTGGAAAAACTTACCAGCTGTGGGCCTCGGCTTATAACCATCTTGCACTGGAAGAGACGGGGGACTTCCAAAAGAGCTGACTCACCCTTAGCTATCCTTATAGCTATTCTGTAGCCATATTAGCTATATTTTGAAACATATTCACTTGAAAAATGTCATCTTCAATCTTTGTTACAGTTTGTCTATATACTTCTGAAAACAATTGTTTTAGGAGTATACCCCCAGTCTGGCACTTGATATCTGGATCCTGTAGGATGCAAAAAGCTGAAGTGAAAGGTCTCCAAACTTGATAAGAAATACAGTTAATCACTCCTTTTGGGCATCTTCAGAAGAGAAACAGTCTTTTGTCTTGTTTCACTAAGTATTAACTCATGCAATTTGATGCAAACATGTGTCATATATTTTTTGTATTTCAGCTTATGTGTGGTAAATAAGTTCTGAAACATTGGTCGCTGAAAATATCAGTCATTCAAGTACTAGGATGTACTAGGATCTTCTGCTGCAAGCACCAAAATTTGAACACCCCCAACTTGTCTCTCAAAATTATCTACTATCATGATGACACATCAAAATCTTATCATCAGAATGTGTAAGATAGTCCTCTTCTCTATGCTATGAAAAATACTCATACTCCTGCATTACAAGGTACATTTACCCCACATGAGAGAGCAAACTAGAAACGCCAAGGTGTTATCTACCTAAATCTTTGACTCTTTTTAGTGTTGCCCTGTTTCACTTTTTGCATCCCTACCATAGAACTTATGTAGGCAACATATTATAGCAAGATGGCAAGTTGAATCTTCAAGCCTCTGAATGCTCTGTGTTTTTTTAGCAGAACATCATAGTCCCAAAGCCATTTTGAGGATTCCCTGTGCAGGAACATTCCTACGAAGCGTTGCACAAATGACAGACTCTTTCCAGTTGCATGCAGGCTTTCAAAGCAGGAAGAAAGGGAATTGGCCTAAACATGCTGATCTCTGGATGATAGAAATCTCTGAATAGCAGATAGCTTGAAAGAGCATTACATTGTTTACAAAAGTAATACAAAGCAATAATACACTATATGTCTCTGTATAAGACAGGTTCTTTTCCGATGAAATATATAATGCAATAGGAAAAACTAAATTACTATCAGGTTGATAATAAAAATGAGGATGATGCACTACAATGAATGTTATTTGTTGTAAGAGAACCCCATACACTTCATATTTGGACAAATTCTGTGGTTTAGTTCCTTCTCAAAGAAGGAGTTAACCTGTCTTCAAATTGTTTAAGATATTTCTTTTCTTACAGTAATGTTTTATGTTGTTACTCAAATGAAACTCCTCAACTCTGAGAAGCAAGCCTTTTATTTATAAGAAGTGGCCAATATCTTTTTCATCAGAATGTTTGATTCAGTTTGTTCACATGTTCTTTGCAAAACTGGGAGTTCTGACAACATACTGTTCAAATCACATTCAGCAACATCAGAAAAGGAGTGTAGTGCTCCTCTGCTCATAATGGGACATACAGCCTGTGGTGTAGGAGGCCATATCCTCCTATATCACAGGAAAATATTCCTACATAACAGAGACTTCCCACTGTCTGCATTCTTGTCCTTGTATACTTGACACAGAGCAATAGCTTTCTTAATTCTTGCTAGGTCCCAGTGAGGGTTCAGTTCATAGACTGTTGAGCTGGAATAGTCTGGGAGAGAACTGTAACTGGGTATCTGAAAGCTGGTGATTAGAGCACTCTCCTGGAATAACTGAGACTCTTCCGCAAAGCAGATAAGGGAGCCTAAATGTGGGTGTTCTCCACGTCAAAGGGCTCACTGGTTGACTTTGTGACTGGGTTTACAGATAGACATACAGTCTTGAAATTTAACTGGTCATTCTGAAATTCATTGTATATGTAATTTCGCTAACTGAATTAGATTAATATTCTGTGGAAAGATAGGTTCCGTGCTTACTTCAGAATTATGTATGTATGCTTGTTTGTTTCAGTTTTCTGATTTTATTGACAAAGTCATGGTGAGGGAAAATTAAAAGGATTTCAGGAATTGGTTCTTGCTTACCTTTAGCTGTCAGCTGAAAACTCAGACTTAAGTCCATGTGCTTAATTTTTTAATTCTGAGTTGGTACACCTTAGCATCACTTGTAAATTTTAATCCTACAGAGTTCAAACTATTTTGAACCACAACTGTATAAATGGAAATATGCTATAAAATATGGAATTTTAGTGTCAGAGCTGTTTGCTGTTTAGAAATTAGATGTCTCATGCTTTCTGTAGTACAGTTTTCAAAGTTCAACTTGATCGGATAGCTAGTACTAGAGATAATTCCGGGGGAAGGTGTTCTTTGTCTGTTACATTTCTTTTTCTCACCCATTAGCTTTGCAAAAGATGCAAAATATGCCATAATGAGTTATCTATCAAAAAAGGAATGAAGGAATGCAGCGGGCTTTTAATAAAAAATAAATAAATAAATAAATAAATAATAATAATAAAAAAAACCTAAAACGAAACGCAAAACCCTTCTGTGTTTCCTCACAGAATTCCAGTTTCAAATGTAACGATTAGTACTTTCTTTAGATTCTGATTAAAAGAGGGAATTGAGCACTACATTGTTTCGTTTTAGAGAGCATGGAACAACAAAAGTGCTGGCAAATTTTTCCCTATTCTGTGCCTCCTCACTTCCCCAAGCTTTCTGATGTCTTTCCAGTTTGGAGCTCCTGCTTAGATAAAACAGATGACTTTCTGGGCCTGCTTCTGCTAACAGCAGGCAGGAGCAACGGTGACTGATTGGTTGAAACATGAGGATTAATGGGTATTTATATTTCATTAAATTTTATGCTCACTGGAGAATAATGTATCACTCGGAGATATTGAAACATATGTCAACCCTATCCACTTACATATAATTCAATTTGACTTAAATGCATTGATCAAATTTTATTAAAGTCCAATATATCTTCCAAAAAGGCCCGCTAACACAATATTGCTGCTTCACATTCATCAGATAAAAGGAGGCAATTGTGTTGTAATTCCATTTATACTATTTTTCGGGAAAAAGGAGATTATTGTGAAGCAAATACTCATTACAAGGTGACTGGCTCTGGCTGAAGGACTTGAGACTGAGATTATTAAGTGAATTCTCAAGTGGTGCCCTTTAGTTAAAATTACCCGAGGGTGAGTCATGCCTGTTTTCATCCCCAGTGGAAAAGAAAGATCAGCATTGTTAAAAATATTATCCAGGAAAGTTTGCCATGTGAGATTTTGGAGTATGTTAACAATTTATTAATTTTTTCTCTTTTTTTTTCTTAAAGCCCAGTTTATGAATCATGCATAACTGTCTGAAAAACTACTTTTCAGTATTTATTCCTCTTTTTTTTCCTCTCCTTTTTATTTAACTTTTGCAATTACTCTTATGGTGATGATTAAGAAAAATACAAAATGTTTATTTCTTCAATTCTGCAAAGAAAGGGAGGATTTTTTATACAAAGCCCCTCTCTCAAAACAACTACAGCAGTAATGGAATGTTTCTCAAGTGTTTGGGTTTCAACTCTTGCTTGCAGTTTGTACTGCGCAGAATAGAATTTAAAAGATGAGGTTTTAGACCTCCTAATGAAAAGAAATAAAGACTATTTAAAGCCATGATCCAGCAGGGTCATTTATTCCTCACTCTCAGACTATAAGGGTTTGGAGCTGTGGGGTTGATGTAATGTCTTAACAAGTTCTTTATTTCTAGCTCATGTGTTATTAGCGGCTAAACGGCCTGAACCCCAATATACAAGTGAGCATCTCAGCACAGGCCTTTCAAAGAAAAAGTCTGCTTCTAGACAGGAAAAGAAAGGCTATTGGCCAGGAAGGATGTTCAAGAGTCAAAATAAAGGAGCACGAAAGTCTAGTTACTCTCAGGAAACTTAAAAACACATGGTTACATCATGTGGGATCTAAGCACATCACCTGTACTAGTGTCCTATCTCACAAGGGTGGAAATCACTTTAAAGTCACTGGGAACCTTACGTCAATAAAAGTATAATTTTTTCTAATGTTAGTTATCCTGGAAAGCTTCCCCCAAATAAGGGGAGTCTTATCCCCAGCTAATGTTTCTTCCTCTTGCCATACATTTTATTTCCCATAGGTTCAATACCAATGGTTCTGCACTATCAGCCTTCTCTTGTGAACACAGTAGAGATTGCTGGACAGGTTGATTACAGTTTTTGTCCAAAATAATAAACAATTTCAAAATCAGTACTTTCACTCATTTTAGATCAGAACATTTATCTACATAAAGAAATACAATATTAAATGAATTAAAACTTTCATGAATATTTCCCCAAAATATTTGTTTTCTGATCAGATCTAATAAAATTACTGTCCTGGTTTCTATACATGAAGCAGAACTTGAAGATAGTTTTTCTTCATTCTTGGGAAAAAAGTGCATTTGTACAAACACACGATTTCATGTTAATAATACACTGAGATGCATTAAGCACATTCTTCAACAGAAATATTAGATAACATCAAAATACTGATGGTATCTTCCTGTTATAGAAACCCTTGCAAATCCATTAAAAATACTTTATGCAAATCACCAGCCAGTCTCTTTTCCTGATGCTGATGCTTCTCTCAAGACACTTGGTCCTATTCTTCTGAATACATGTATTTACCTTCTCCCCAGACAGACCTAAGGTCTTTTGATCACTTGTGGAGGAAAGTGATTGTTCCTTTCTTCACTATATGGGATATACTGGTCAGGCCCACTCCAGACTTGAAAATAATTTTCCCCCTTTTAGACAGTGAATGAGATAATTTCTTGAGAATTATTCAGTTTCTTCATTTGTATACCTTCAGGTTGTTTATCATTCACCTCAAGCGTTAGGACTTTCACAGCCACACAGGCAATGTTTCCAAGATTAACTCTTTTTACCCTGGCTAAATTAGCTGAACTCTTTTCAAAAACATCTCCTAGGACTTTACACAGACAATGGGTTTATGCAGGTTGTATAAACTCACATATTTGTGAGCATACACATTATCCTTACCACACCAATTTTTTACATGGACTTCGGGAATAACGCGGTTTTACAAAAACAAGAGGAAAGGACAAGTAAAATAATTTTAAGAGATCCTGAAGGGAATTACCAACAAGGAATGCAATTCACTTGTTTATGCAATTAGATTGGTAGAGACGTAGTCCATACTTAGATTTTTTTTATAGTCCGGAAACTATCTGACAGTGCAGCTTATCAGATACTGCCAGATCAACATACTCTTATACATAAACGTGCTTCAAAATATGTTTGCATTATTATTTATACGGGCTCCCAAAGAATCTCCTGCAACTGCTTCTGCACTATTGCTTTTGCCAGACCACAGCTAGAAGCTGAAGCACAAGTTAACCTTAAAATCATTCTCAGAGCATGGAGTCATGAAACAGCTGAGGTGCGAAGGGTCTGTGGGAGGTCATATTGCCAACCTCTTGCTCAAAGCAGAGTCAGCTGTGAGGACAGATCTGGTTTCTCAGGGCTTTATCTAGTCTGATCTTGATAATCCCCAAGAATGGAGATTCCACAGCCTCTTTGGGCAACCTGCTTTCCACAGACTGCTGCAAGCAAACAAGCATACAGGTATACATTGATAAGATGATGTACCCTGTTACAGTCAGATGTTGAAACAGAGGCTTAAGTGCAACATCCAAGGCATACTGTTGCTATTTAACCTTGTGTGCTTAATAGGAAAACCACTCTGACAGCCCTGCTCCTCTGAAAGGGTCAGCATCACATCATATTGTGATTTAGATAAAAGATGTGTGAGAAATACACATAAATGTAAGATGCCTCTTCCCTTATTGCTGATAATTTAGAGCTAAACTATTTAAATAAAGAGCAGCCCCAGACACTTATTATATAGACATCCCTTTAAACAAGGATAGTCATCTCTTCTGAGATTCCTTTGTACCACGGAGTCTGTGCTGTTACTGCATACAGGATGAGGTGCCCTTTTGGCAGAAAAAATTACATTTGCCCCTCTTTACTTTCACCCCTCCTTGCTGCACCTCCCCAACTTTTTCTCCTGTCCCAATCCCCTCTCCCCAGTGCAAATTGACCAAAGCAGTAAGTCTGACACAACTTCTGGAGAAAGGAATTTGTTCTTCTAGTTCCTATGCTCCTTTCTGCTTGGTTTCTCGTCAAGACATACACATATAACTGTTTGCAAGAAGTGAAGGTTACAGTTATGTGTTCTCATAGCCATATTACATAAGATTCAAACTCATACTAGCATTTCTGTTAGACGTGCTTTTCACTCAGTAAATTGGGAAGCAGAAACAGCAACATGTGGTGCATCTATGAGACTCTATCGTGTGACATGCAAAAATACCATTTAACCAATCGCAGTCCCCCTTCACTCCCAGAGAATGAATATGGAACGTTAAGCAGGCATAAAGAATTACCTGTATTCATCCCATAAATTAGAAGTTTCATCACTATTTTTAAATAGCATATAATCATCCAAGGAAGCTGATCTTCTCATAGGTACTTCACAAAGAAGAGGGAGCAAAAAATAAAAAATAAAATGCTGATTTTTTTTAAAAAAATATTTCTTGTAAATTATTCACTCAACTCTAATAATATTACAATATTAAGATGTCAATTGAGCTTTACCTGTCTATTAATTTTGGAAAGATTATCACTATTACATTTATTTATTGGTTTTTTTTTTTCTTTATTCATTTACTGTTATGACTCGTGGAAAAAATCACTCCCCTATCTCACCAAAATGATTGTAAACTTCTCCATGACTGCAGGGCTTTCTTCAGTGACTAGCACAATGTAAAACAACTGCTTTCATGCTTTAGGGCATTTTTTCCCACATTTGGGGGGAAATTAGACAGATACCGGAAGCATCACTGTTGCAGACTCAATAAAGGAAGAAAACAGCCATCAACATCTAAACCAGAGTAGAAACCTATGAAAGGCAAGAGGCCAGGTGGTACTCTTTCACTGCAGATCAGTGAGCAGATCAACCAAGAGAGGAGAGGAAGAAGGAATTTCTCACAACTCCAGGTATCCAGTGTTTATCAGAAATAATTATAAATCATCTCACATTATCCTTGCGATACTTTGTTTTGTTTGCTCTGTTTCCTGTGGAAAACCAAAAAACAACAAAACCATGAAAACTTATTCACTCTACAAATAATAACTATTGTGAATCAGCTGCCAAACTCATGCAATCTATCTTATAGGGAAGTTAATTACCTGTATGAAGACACAGAAATCCTGGAGCAGCATCACTGCTAGTGCCACTATACACAGAACAAAAAAGGTATAATGTATGATTTTGTGTTGCTCTATAGGACTTAAATAACATGAGTTTGGGACGAATGCAGCACTCATCAAACATGAAGCTATGAAGGCGTTAAGCAGATCATGTCATGACTACTGAAGGACAAACTTTCCTATTTGCTTTTCTTTATAAATAAAGAAAAAGCAATATTTCATGCATCTTTAACTCATGCAGACCCTTTCTACAGGGAAAACAAGGCCATTCTATGCAAAATATATCTTTACACATAAGGCAGGAATATTTTAAATGTAAAATTGTCATTTGTACTAGAATCTTGTAATAAATGAATCATGGCCACTCTAACAGATTTTCAGATATCTTAATTTTAATACTATCTTATACATTTCTTGTTCGCTTGCATCCCTGAATCATATGCTGCAAGATTAACATAATATGGACTTTAAGCAAGAAAGCTCAGTTATCTTATAAATGTACATTATTTTTATAAAAAAATATTCTATTTTATAAAAAATGAATTATTCTTAAAAATTTATTTCATATAAATTTGTATTCATCTAAATCTGTAGTCCCAGACTGCTCTAATTATGGTAGCTTTTCCTTGGAAGATGTGTGATGAAGACTGACAAAAATGGTGAAAGCTTTGTCTTCCAAAAGGCATTAGCAGAGTCACCAGCTGTGCATCGTTAAAGTTAAGTGGAACTTCCAAAGATCTACTAGATGCAGTGAAGCAGGAGGATATTGTTCTGCTAGCTGTTGTAAAAAATACAGTTGCTAGATTCAGGGAATGTATCTTTCCTGCTAGTAATTTCCTCTACGAGCATGAGAAGAAAGATACCCCATTTCTCCCCTGAAGCCTTTCCAGGGTCACCTTTGTTACTTGAGTAATCTGCTCATTCTTTCCATCTTGTCTGGCTGCTCCTCCAGCTGAAAACATTGTTGTCACTAAAGGCAATAATATTTGCCAAGAGAACTAGGTGGTTTCTCTCAATTAGTGCCCATTTTTTATGGTCATTACCCCAACAATCATTTAGACTAAGATGTTACACTATGTGGTGCTGTTTACAATAAAACCATCAGACTTTCATGGTATTTCAAGGTAATTCATCAGGCAAATTATGTATTTACATGAACCTTTGTGCCCTGTCTTAATTTGTTCCAGCTGAGAAATAGGGCTCATTTTTCTCAAAATCTTTCTACAGAGCACATTTACCAAAATAAATTTTAGATGTAACCAGGTTACTGAAAATCTTAAGAGCAACTGTTGGTGAATGTTGCCTTTAGATACAGATCCCAGGCAATACTCACCACTCTCCCTTGAATTATCCTCTGGTTTTCTCTGACTTGGCTAATCCACTCACAGTGTCCTGTTTCCTACATATGCTTCTGTCAGTGGGCAGTCATCTTCTTGTGTCCACATCCCTGTTCTTCATAGACATCTATTTCTCCAGCTTCTGTCTTAATGCTGGAAACTTCTGCTGTTCTATTGCTTACCTTCTTGTTGTTTAAATCACTTTTCTTTTGTTAAGAAGGACACTTACAGCACTACATGCTGCAAATTTCACTCAGAATATAGTTGGCCTCAAAATCAGAAGGCCATATTGGTGTTAGTCCTTAGTTTTTCTCCTTTTTTAAAAAAAGAAATGTTATTTAATAAGGCTGTTGAATAATTTTTGGTGTCTTGCTGACCTATAGTGAGGACAGAAAAGAGAAAATATTTGTTCAGACACACACATGCATGCACATCTCTCTGCAGCAAAGAACCACTGACAGGCTATGTGCCTTTGTGTTGGTTCGGTAGCAGCACAATTGCAACCTAATGGGCTATCTCTTGCCAGCAAAAAGTCCCAGAACCCTCTCCAGTGTCACTGAACTCATCAAATCACTTAGTGCAGTCTCAAACTGCTTCCAGGAGTTCGAGAATGATGAAGTCTACCTCTGCTGATATGCATAGAGATTGCTTACTCAGATACAGAAATGATCATCCAGTTGTGACCTAGAGACGGGATGTCTACCCACCTCTGCTTACTTCTCTTTCAGCAACCTATATATTTACAAGTGGAAGGTTTTTTTTTCTTGACAGGAGGGGTTTGTTTCTAAGTTAGTGCTCTCAAAGGCTGATCTGTAAGGAAGAATTCCAGTAGCCTAAGAAGAACTGGCAGACAGCAACAAAGGAGGGAAAACAGAGCTGACTCTTAGGCTGGTGCCAGACACATCTTGTCTGCTTTCCATTCCCAGGTTTTTACCTTTGCTGATAGACTATGCAAATGTTTCACAGTATTGCTTCTCAAGCTGTTACAGGTACAAACTATCTGGATATTTAGATACTACGGTATCTAATAGGATGCTATCAATCTTTCATAGTAAGAGAATATATAAATTATAAACAAATATGTCCTTTGGTCTAGTGGAACAGCATAATGATCAAAGACACACAATAGAAATGTATTTGCTTCTACGGTAAGCTTTATTCCCCCAGTGCTCAGTCTGTAGTGATGGACAGGCAGTGAGCTGTCAGTTTTTGTTCTGTCTGTCACACTACACTTACGTCCTGTTGTTTTAAGTAATCAATATGGGGGCTGAAATCACCTACCACTACCTCTGCTACCTACTATTTTGTCCACTCATAAATTATGAATCCCTGCACAACATCAAGTCTACAATTTCGATTGCATTTGCTAATCATTGATCAATAATTCAAAAGCCTCTTCTTCTTCAAGGGTCCCTAGTTTCCTGGAACATATGGCATAAGCCTGACAGTGTTCACAAAACTATTCCCTTCACAAAAAGGAGCCAGGGAAAACAAGTTGTTTAAAGTTGTTTCTTTCTTTTTTCTTTTTTTTTTTTTTTCCAAGGGAGTGACTTTGTACATTTTTATTATTATTTCCTCAGCTTGCTACAGTTAATGACTGCACAAGCACTTGTATGCGGTAGATTCCAGGTTTATTTTCAGCTTCATACCTTGGGAAGACATGGCACTTATCAGCCAATCTGGATAGTTCAGTTTTACAATTATAATGATTGCTATGGTTACTTTAACTGAGGTTGGACTATATTTCCCTTTTCCAGAAGTTTTATTTTTCGTATTTATGTTATGCTGTTTATTTTCTATAAAAGATCATGAAAATGAGATAAAAAATAATCTTTATTATGTGTTTCTGTAAATACATATACATGAACACAATGAGCAACAGAGTCTTTCACAAGTGAATCTGAAGTCCTTAGCTGTTACAAGAGAGCCACAGAATGCTTGCTGCGGTGTTTCTTTCTCTAAGATTGTTTTATTAGCTATTTTACTGCTAGAGTAAGACCATGAATAATAAATATCATCATACAGAACAGTTCTGATTACTTCTCCATGGAAACCTTTTAAATGGCCAGATCCTGAAAACACCTACAAAAATTCACTTCATGAATAATCTCCATGGTTTAAAGAAGAGACAAATTCAGGTGTGCTAATATATTTGACTGTTTTCATGACTAGCCTAAAAAATCCCTTACACTTCTCAAACTTTTTTCATTTAATTTTAGAAGAGATACAAAAGACGTATTTAGACAGTGTTGTATAAAAACCTCCTCTAGTAAAATAAATTTTTTTATTTTCTTTCATTGGTTAAGAAGTGAAATACAAGTATATAAATGAAACCAGTGTGATAATGCCATCTGATATTTTTTAGAAAAGTTGTATTACATTATCTCTAACAGTATATTTATCTATATATCTATTTCCTATGACTGAATGTACCAATTAAGTAACTAAAAATAAAGCAACCCAAA
This sequence comes from Strix aluco, assembly GCF_031877795.1. NCBI lineage: Eukaryota > Metazoa > Chordata > Aves > Strigiformes > Strigidae > Strix > Strix aluco. The sequence goes on along the minus strand of NC_133931.1, from coordinate 70,079,617 downwards.
ACCTGGGGTTTTAAATTCTTGCTTAAAATATTATAACTCATAATAAAGCTCCTAACACAATTATTATATTTTTCTAGGAGACAAGACAGTGTATGCTTATGTTCAGATTAACTGATGTACTTCTATGGTTTGTACTTCCTTACATCAGTCCTTTCAGGTGGAATATAACTGTGAACAGCAGCCACAGATATAGTTAGTATCAGACCGTCCACCAGTTTTATTCTGATTATGTCAGATGTTTACTGGACATTTGAAGGCAGTACCTTGTAAGTTGGTTTACAAGAAACTTCAATCATCAAAAAATTGTCCTTTCCTGCCTAGTAAATCTTGTATTAAAATAATATTAACAGTAGCCCTTTCTGTTAGAAGAAAATAAAAATCCTACTTTCTTCAAAGTTTTATCCTAATTTCGAATGTTATAACCAGCTTTTGAGATGAATATACCTGATATCCTGGTTTAGGAATTATTTTTTCTTTTCAAGTTTGATTTAAATGTCCAAATTCTTCACTGATTTTTCATACACAAATAGGATCAGAATAAGGATCAGTTTTATCTATAACTGTTATATATCATACTCAGGATGCACAGAAATCTTGTTGCATCATCTTAAATGATGCATCTCACTAAGTTAAGAAGTTAAAATAGAAGTGTCTTCTAGATGGCAATACATTTTTGTTTCTGCATTTGGTGTCTTTTGGCCTGTCTGAAAAATAATAAGAAAGAATTTCTGTCCTAGATAGTATACACATGAAGTTTTATCATGAATGAGCACATGAGTTTAGCAGTCAGAAGAACAGAGGGGAAGAGAACAAGAAGAATGATAATGAGGTGATGTAGGTGCATAGGATAAGGATTTTCCTAATCCAATAACTTTGAAAGTGAACATGTGTCTTAACTAGATCAAATTATTGGAGAGGAAAAGAACCTTTAACAGACATCTTGTTACGATCACTCCAGATTTTTCTGTATTTTTTCTATCCTTTTGTACATGAGAAATAAATTGTTCCCAATTACAGTTCATTTTTGCATTGCTTTCCTCCTAGAATTTTGGCCAAAAAAGCCCCTAGCTTTCAAAGAACAGAGCACATGATGATATACGTGTGTAGAGCCAATTGATGGAAACTGCAATTCTGTATGTTATGAGATTCTATGCCATCTCATTTGAAAGCAACATTAAGATTTTCGAAACTACAAATAACTACTTTAGATAATGGAGATTTGGAAATAATGCTCGTTTTGAAAATAATTCTCAAAATCACCAGACATCTAGTAACATAAGGAGTCTTCTTTTTATACTTGTCAGTTAAAATTTTGACATTTTAGAAGAAATAAAAGGTTAGGGTTTTTTTTCACAGTGAAACTAAATTATGTTGAAATCAAAATACTCAATAAAAACAAAAATCAAAATATGTCAGCAATATCTTAACAAAGATTTTCTAAGCCATCTAAAATTATTTTCTGAAAATGGAGAATTAATAACACTCAAGTTATAATTCAGACTTTGTATATAGATAAAGTTTGAAATCTCTTATGAGTAGTTCTACTTTCAAGTGCAAATGTTAATCTTTGCCATATTTCACCTCCTACAGGCCCTCTTTTCAGCAGTTGTTCCTCTGCCAACTCTTTTATTTGGATCAATCATGCCAAAATCTAGTGGAAGGTGTCCCTGCCCATGCAGGGGGGTTGGAACTATATGATCTTTAAGGTCCTTTCCAACTCAAACCATTTTATGATTCTATCAAAATCAGTTTTGCGTAATACCCATTTTGTATTTCTGGTAGTAAACTTTATCCTTTTCTAACGTATTTGAGAGTCTTTGTATTGGTGGTGGAACGGGCCTGACAGAGAGCACAGCTGGAAGATTGGCCAGCATGTAGGAAAGATACTGTTGCTTGTCAGAATTAAGTACAAAAACCTGTTCTCTTCTGTCCTGTTTGTTCCTTAACTCAAGGAAAAAGTTTTTTACAGTGAGAAGGACCAAGCACTGCACAGGTTGCCCAGGAATGTTGTGGAGTGTCCATCCTTCGAGATGTTCAAAAGCTGTCTGGACATGGTCCTGGGAAACTGGCTGTAGGTGGCCCTGCTTGAGAAAGGAAGATGGACCAGATGATCTCCAGAGGTCCCTTTCCACCCAAGACGTTCCATGATTCTAAATCTGTGCTCTTTCTCTCTCCTCAAAGATAATAAAATGCTATTAGTGCAGCTATCTATTAAAGCTGTTTCAGAACCAAATTTCTGATGCTTTTTTGATAACAACAAACATTTTTATGAAATCCTGATTTGTTCACATCTGTGATCATAAATTCCAAAAGCTGCAACTGATTTTTTGACAGTAAGTGCATCATCTAGTAAAGTCACACTTTTTTTTTAATTATAAGCTGCCATTTCCTGGGGTGATTACAAGACATGTTGCAGTTGAATAACACTTCTGATATAACTGGTGTCAGAGATTATACTGATCATAACAAGTGGGATAACTTCCCTAGGTGAAATGAGCAGGAACTCACCTAACAAGCATTCTGATTTCTTTTTCTTCTCTCTCATAGAGAAAAATGTTGTAACAGCTACCATGTGGAAGAACAGATAGGAAAGCTAAGCATGAAATACAAGTTGAAATTGCATTACAGAAAGGAAGAGTCCCATGTACTAATTTAAGCCAGTGTTCAGTTGATGGGAGCTAATGAACTACAAAAGCTCTGACATCTTCTGCAGCAGACAACCCAGTGTAAACTAATCAACATTAAGTCAATATAATCTAAACCTTCGTTGTTCATTGATCCTCTTTACAGGCTACACTCTGCCTGGCCATGTGAACGGGTCAAAAATATATATCAGGAGGAGGATAAAGCTGTTACCACAAAGGAGGACTAAATTAAAAGTGGCCAGTGTGAAAGCAAAATGAAAATTACCTGCTGCATCTTTTCATTCTGTTTTTATAAAATACCTATATTTTTCATCAATGCCTGGTAAAAAGAACCTGACCAGTTCATCCATGCCTGTCTAACTTACACACATTCCAGCTGGAGCTATGCAATGAAATCACTAAAAACTTGAAATGAGCAAAGGCTGTTTTCTCTTAAAAGGAGCTTCACACCAAGACTACAAGCTCAATATTTTTCTCACTAGGTTTGAAAGGGGCTTATGAAGATTTTATTTTAGTCTATGAATCTCTTGACTCTTTTGAACCAACATTGGAGAGATCCAGCATTTCCCACAGAAGCACTGCCTTTTCTCCTATCTGTAGATATGTGTGGGGGGATGTCATTAGACAGATGAAGATGTTGCATCTCTTTTAAAACTGTTAAGGCCTTTGTAGAAGAGTATAAAAGCCATATTTTCTCCTAAGTGTGTGGCAGACAGAAAACTTTCATTGTGGACATGTGAACTAGATATTCTACCTGATGGTGTGTATTCATTTTACTAAGCAAGAGAAATTCCTCGGGCAATAAAATGATGTAATTTTACTCAGAACCTAGACCAAATGCCTCTTTATGTTTGTAGAAATAAACTACAGAATAAAGAATAAAATATTGCTTTAAAATATAAACAGCATTTGGAACCATTGGTAAGGATGTTTATTAAAATTTGCTTTTGAAAACATTACTTCTGTACTTGTAGACGTACTTTGCAAAAATTTGAAAATGTAGAAGTAATAATTTACTTGCAAAACTTTTCTATAATTTTCTGTACTACTACATCTTTCTCCTATCACATTTGTTCTTTCAGTCTGGAGATTTTAAAGGATCCTAAAGGTGCTAGACATCTGACCTAAGTGGATTTTGACAACCAATACCCTTATGATTATTCCAGCTCCCAGCAAGAAGATTTCTGAAACTAAAAGACTTACCAAAGCATATGCAGGATTGAATCCTGGTTGCTTTGCTCACAGGGGTTGTCTCAGTGCAGCTAATGGGACACCTTGTCAGAGTATGACAAGAAAGTCTTGGCCTGCAGAGAAGAAAAATTTCATATTTCTGTGCTAGAAAACAAATAAAAATAATTTTTATGTCTATTGGAAGAGGTAGTTTACCAGCCCTCTTACATAAACATAAACAATATATTTCAGTGTATTCCAGCTCTTGATTGTCTCTTTTTTCATTAGGCTATTCACAATACTTTTTAGGTCCTTTCAGGATCACATTATGTTCGAATTTGTATTTAAAATTTTTTTGTTGCAGAATTTGAAATTGTATCTCTGCTTGCTATGACAAAATTGGAAGGGGATAGCTGAGGAGGAGTGGGATCACGTTAAGGAAATCTCCCAAATGTCCACATAAGGCAATGTTATTGAGTCATGAAACCACTAGACCACAAGGAGAAAAAAACATGGTGTAACTTCAATCCCAGCTTTTTAGTTTATTCAAATGAAGGACCCTCAAATGGTTTAGTTAGGAATTAAGTTAATTGGGTTTGGTGTAAGGTTGGTGTACTTCCTGCTGGAAAGTTTCCCATATTTCCTCAGTATAAGTAGCGGCTGGACTCCCATGTCACCCTGTTAGCCCAGACTTTAATTAGTTCTGGCATTCGCCTCATAATGATAAATGCTGAGATGATGAATGGAAATGCAAATGAGTGTGAAGTGGCTCAGCCATCAGTGCTGAATATCATTAATACCTTCCTACTGTTAAATCGATCAATGTCATCCCAAGATCCCTCTGTTCAGCGGGTGCAGATGGCTGTCCGCCAGAATGCCTTCCATTATATTGGCAGTGAAAACTTTGTGGGTTTTTCCTCCCCATATGCTTTTATTCATCTTTTGCTGAATATTTGTTTGGCAACTAGAACTCTAATATATTTCCAGCTGAGATGATAACTATTTAGGGTCAATAAGCGAGTAGCTAATTTAGAGCAAAATAAATATGAATATGGATCTCTTCTCACATCAGGAGAGGAGTAGCAAGTGCACTTTCAATAAATTGGAGAGGAATAGAATTTTTCACAATACAAAATTTCATGTGGTATCAATGAAAGATAAAAAATAGGATGTAAAGTTGTTTATTCATTTCTCAGGCATGTTACATCTTTGTATTTTACAAGTTTCTGGGTTTGGCATCGTGTCGACAGAATTCAGTTTAGTAAGAATCAAAGGGTTGGATAATGTTCAACATGAAGCGTTAATATCTGAAACATTTTTTTTGTGAATATGAAGAACAAACCTTGAAAGCATTGGGAATAATTGTTTCATGAGTTAGGTTGCACTTTTGTGCAGTGAGTTTCGGCATCATCCACAAGGATGTGCATTAGCCTAGTGGGGTTAGTCTTCATAGGGAAGCTTTCCAGTCTATGCAGACACACATGTTTTTTGAGGAAGTTTTTCTGCACATCTAAACTTAGGACCTAACTCTCAAGCTTCCTTCATGGATGCTTCTCTGCTTAGCACAGAGGGAGTATGGGGATTAGCCTTCGTGAATATTCACTTCTCCATATAGTTCACAACTTTCTAACATCCTCAGACAGTAGAGTCAAGAGTGCTTTATTATGGTAAATCAGGAAATAATGTTTCATCCATAGAAAGTGCAAATAACCACCTTTCATGAAGGTGTCAGGAGGCTACTGAGAGGCTAAATTCACTACAGTGTATCAGTCTGGACTCTATTCTCTTATAGCTCGTGTTTAGCCATATGTGATAACAGCCAAACCATATCATTTTCACACAGTAATCTGTGTAATCAAATCTCCAATTGTCTATGAATCCGCTCATCTGTGGCTTTGGAAAGACTGAGGAAAAACATTCTGTGGTGTGTACACCCTGTACACTGTAATGCCTAGGTGAAAAGTGTACTGGTCCTTCCATCCCCTCTTCTTCTCATAAATAACACATTACATCTTTCATTTCCCTTCCTAAACCCTCTCATTCTGTCCTCTCAGTAGGTTGGACACTCTCCAGTGGATTGAGAACTTACTGGAACTGGTCCAAGCATAAATCACTCATTATCAGGTTCTATTCTTTATATAAATGAAACTGCCTCTTTTTTTTTCTAGATGACTATATTCCACAAAGTAATTTCTATAAATCACCTTTGCATTTACCCACTGAATTTGTTTAGTAATGGGGTTATTCTCTCATCTTAAGTTAAATATTTTCTTATATTAGTCTAATAAAACTGAAAAATAAAATCGGACAAAATATTTTGTTCCTTTGGAGTCTATTACAGCTTTGGCATCTATGTTAGAGTAGCACTGGCCAATTTCAGTAACATCAGGAACATAAGGAAATAAATTAGACATTTTAATTATGAGATTATATCACTTTGATAGGATGGCTAGGGAAAAACCAGAACAAATTCTAATAACAAAACAACAATTTAAACAGAACATATCGCGTTATTTCTGTTTTATTTTTTCTATGTTTTAATGTTTAAAAAATTATAATAATACCACATGCAATGAAGCTGCTACACTGACTTATGAAATGAATATGAACTTTAATGATCCTTTTCCTTACAGTCAACATTTTCATAAAGTCTGAGATTGAAAGTTAAACATACTGCTCATTTTGTTTTGAAAAAGAATAGAACAATTCTGTGAAAAAAGTGCTAATGCTTCATATCCATACAATATACAACCACAAGCAGATTCCAGGAATTATGTCAATCAAAAGATAGAGAGTTAGCTACACTTCTTTTAGTAGTGCAGACATAAATTTTTATGTCATTGAGTTCTTGCTTATACTGTTAGCAAAACCATTTTATAATAGCAATTCCCTTCTTTTTTTGAATTATTTCTATTCTTGTTACATATTAATTTTCTATAATACCAGATGTGTATATAGTACTTTAAAGAACAGTGGGGACAAAAAAGGGGCAGGGGGAGGATTGTGCCCAAAAGAGACTCAATGTGAAGTGAAATTAAATGAGGTCTGAAGCACAGAGATTAATGTGAGAAGTATGTGACAGAGATTTCATCAGAAGGCCATCAGCAAAGGCTGTGTCAGTAATGTGACTTCAGAAGGGTTTTGGATTCCAAGGCACCCTCAGAGCACCACAGTCACATACCATCCTCCAGGCTTCTTGTTTTACCCATCCAAAAACACTTACCAAATGTTCCTTAAAGTAGCTCTCATACAGTTTGAGCTGAAGGTCGTCCACACACAGCCCAACTGTGCCGGCTTTGATTGCTTTACTGCCTCTTCTCACACTGATGTCCTCATAAACTCTGCTTGCCATCTCACGTCTCATATGATGAGAATCTATGATTAGTCAGAGCTTGTTGTTTTGAACAGACTTCCTCTCTCTATTTCTTGGATTCTCCATTTCAACTGACAGCTCATCTTGAAATGCATCTTTCAGACCCAATTAGATGTTTTCAATTATCTGTTCCTGTGTTATTGCACAACTACTAATGGATTTCTGTAATCATATTATACTATTTAATACACATGTCTTAATTATCTATCTTTATACGTGGTAACAAATTTTTACAGAGCATGTCCCAACCCAGTCAAATCAGGTGGAGATTTTGACATTAGCTTCACTGGAAACAAAATTAGTTTCTGCAATTTTCTTTTTAATTACCATCCATAATGCAAGGCCACTATGTTGGTTGTACCCATTGGCTTGCCCTTTATACTCAGTGGAGGTATGTGCAAAGGGAGATATGCAGAATGCATAAAGGTAGAAGATCATGTCCCTGAGAAAATACATGTCTACTATACATCAAGCTGATAGTATTATCCTAGGCTGCACTACTTTTCATTATAAAAGGCTGCTTTCAGCTATCTACTCCTTTAAGAAATCTGAACCATGGGGTGCATGTCTACAGCTGCAAAGGCACATGTGCACTTTTTCATGCACACGTGTGGGTAAAGCTTCACATATAAATGTTTTCTCTCTATAGCTAAAAAAAGCCATCAGGGTGTCTGAAAATAGGGACAGACACTAGGAGCCTGATCAAAGAGAAAGACTGGGGATGAATAAAAACGAAGTACTAAAAACAGGATTAGTTCTGCAGTGAAGGACAGTGAAGTAAAGCATAAAGCTTGCTAAAGTCTGAGAAAGTTAGAAACAGAAGAGCTCTTTCTGGCCAGGGTAGAGGAGAAGAAATATTCCCATCAGATGCTGGGTCCCAGGGCATCAGCCATGTCTTGAAGGTCAAAAACAGTTCTGCGAAAGCCCTTGGCAAACTACAGGCCTCATTTACTTCTGAGAACATCTCTGCAAAAGACAAAGCCTTGCTACTGCTGTCACAGTCAGTGGTCATACGAGATATGACAGAGATTTGTGCAGTGGTCTAAAAGGTTTTAGTTCAGCTAATGACAGACATAAGATCTAAGTCTTAATTCACTGTAAAGATCCAGGAAGTCCAAAATATGTGAAACCCAGGAAAGCCAGGCAAAAGCAGAACCTATGTAAAGTCAAGGTCTCCATGCATGAACAATCTTATCTGAACCCCGCTTTGTGTGATACAGAGTAGTTGGTGGATCAGAGAAGATTATAGGAAGTTTTGTGGTTACAGCAGTCTTGGAGAACTGGATTAAACCTTGCCTCTTGTCATACCTGTCCTTAATGAGGCTGGTCTAGTCATTTCAAACAAACTTTTTGTAGGTGGTTACTAATTATATACTGTTCATTTTATGGGTCTCTGATTTGGAAAAATGCTGGATATTCCCATTTACATTGGTAAGACCTGTTCTCTGAGTTAGTAGGGAGCTAGAGAACAGCAAGCACAAACTAGGCCATATGTATACAAACAGACAAACAAACCTGGAATTAGTCCAGGTGAACTATCAAGCTCCTGAAGCTGCCATGAACATAAAAAGGGATGATTTTTTCACAGCTTCCTGCTGTTGTCTTTTGCTGACCAGTCTGAATATCCACTCTGAAGTTCCACTAACTGGGAAAAAGCTACAAACCTCAGACTGCAGATCCCAAAGCGAAGTTCAAATTCATGCCCCTACATCAATGTTTGGGTGGCCTTCCAACATGTCTCTGAGAATGAGGAGTCAATCTATGCTTCTGTCATTAATGTTTCTACATCTCAGCTTTTCCTGTTAAAGAAAACAAACAAACAAACAAAAACCAACAGAAAAAGCTACACTATGTTACTCTGCACTGCTTTTTTGATACTGTTTGCTATATACTTTCATATTACAATGATGACCAGAATATATCATCACAAAATTACCATTTCTCTCATGTGGGCAAGGTTTAGACAACACTCAGTAAACATGTCATGAGCCTTCATTAAGTAACAAGCATGAAAAGAAACACTGAGGAGCTCCTGCTTTTGGTAATGTCCATCCATCCCGTGAGTTGAATCACAGAAAAACAGAATGTGATCACGTAAGTAAAGACTGCATCACATCCTGCAAAACAGACAACCACATCTCCAGATTTTTAATATCTAAAAGATTGGCAACCAACTTGGTGTTCTTCTCATTGTGACTTTCTATACATTATGGATGCTGGAGGGAAGAGACAGTGAGCAGTATTCTGTTTTCAAGCACTATTGATAATATGAAAGATTTAATGTTCAGATACAAAAGCTACTCTACAGGGATCAATTTGTTAATGTCAGATTTACAGATTTATACTAGTATAAATCCAGCATGGTTGCACTGAGATCAAAATGCTCTTAATTTACATAGGTGTCATTTGTAGTTCAGTTTTGTCCTTAATCTTGTGTTTTTCTTTAGTCATTGTAATTTTACAGAAGTGTGTCATAACTCAGAGGGAAATTTTCAGGAATAGAACATCATGCACTGGAATGGCGTTTGCATATACACTGGGAGATTTTAAATACATATGAAGAATTAATTAATTTGAAACTGACTGAGAATTCTGACAGCATAATTAAAATAAAACACAATTGTGAAGGAAGCCTAAAGGAAAGCAGGACAAGGAGAAGGCACAGAAAGGTGGAGGCAGTTGAATTAACAAAGAAATAAAAAAACCTCTAATCACAAACAAAGTGAAGAATACCTCTTGCGTTCTCATTGTTACAGACAGATGTCTAAGCTGACTGTTTTCCTGAATCAACTTTACTCAACACCTGTGAGCATGTGATTAATTTAACCGGAGTACACAGTGTACTTTTCTTTCAGTCAAAAAAAAAAATGTTGACCTCTGGTATTGTGAAAGAAAGACAATCAGCTAACCTAATAGGCCTTTATTTGCTAATCAAACCTCTCATTAACAATTAATTGGATCAAAAGTTCGCTGGCCATTATTGCTGTGTCAGTTCGACTCTGAGGGCCTCAGAGGATGAAACTAAATGAGCTGGTCAGGTTATAAATAATTTCCAGTGGCTACTCCTCTTACCTCGGGCTGTTCAGGTAGAGGTCAATGTCCTGCCTACTGCAGGCAGAAAAGACTGTTGCTGCGACAAGCAAGAGGCATTCTTCCTTTTCTGAGACATTCATTTAGGCTTAGTAATTTAAACCTTTGTAAAAAGCCACAGTATAAAAAGCATCTCTGTACTGCAGTGTTTCTGCATGTACTTGCTTATCATGACTGAATCAAAGCAACATTTCAGATTGCTTAAAGCCTTTCAGAAATGAAAGAAGCCAGGAGTTGCTTTAATCAGAAAATCTGCTTCTTAAAGAAACCCTGCAGAGACACCTTTATGGCAATATAATTATTTGTTTCTATTCTTAACCTAATAATACAGGTAGTGACTGACAGAGTTCAAATACTGCTCATCAAATAACATGAAAGGACCTGTCAGAAATGAATGAAGATACAGATGAGAATAAAGTGAACAGGATTTGGTCCAAAATATGTGCAATGCCACATTTAAGAGCTGGTTTCTCTTTCTCCAGTTAAAAAAATAAAAAAAAATTTCATCTTTCTGGCTTCCCTTTAGACAAAAAGTGACAACCAGGTACATCAACTCTTAACATACACATATTACAAGTCAATTTTAGGAAGGAGGGCAATGTGGTCTGGGGCAGGCCAAGTTACAAAGGTCCTGTGTGGTGAACTCCAATATGATGACAAGACTATTTGTTCATTATAATTTGAATTAAAAGAGCAAAGTAGAAGGAGGGGGAATCCATCCAGGGCCATTCCAAGGATCAGACAATAAAAAAGAGTGACATAAAATATGCGCATATGGTGGTGGGAGGGAGGAAGGAATCTGGAAAAATAATGATGTTGAAATGAAGTGCAATGCAAGAATTTATGGGTTTCCACATAGGATGGGAAAGTTGCAGAAATGTGGGGCTTCTTACATTGGTTAATCAAAAGGAAGAGCTATACTATTAAAAAAAAAAAAAAAAGTGAGCTATTTAAAGGAAGAGTCTTAAGACGTGATAAGTGATTTTAATGTGATCTTATGTATACAGTAAGGTTATCCAGACCAAATAAGGGAGCTGAATATATAGAGAAGCTGAACAGTTGCTTGCAAAAGCAATACCTAATGGCTGAAGCTGTCGCCTAGAATAGACGCAAAATCTGAAAAGAGAGTGGGACAGGAAAGGACAACAGAAGAGAGATGATCACTCACTGATTATATGTAACAGTAACTCCAGATGCTGCACAAAGGCATGTGTACATGGGTTTTTTTCAGGCAAATGAAATGATCTAACAGGCCAGAAGGCATGTAGATGTGGTTAGGTCAGCATGACATTAACATATATATACAGCTTTGGCGGGGCTTGGGAACAAAAGCCGAGCTCTCGTCTGCTTGAAGCATGGACAGAGGGAGGTCAAAAAAGATTGATAGCTCTGAGTAGCTGAGACTTGGAAACTTTGAGTGCATAATAATGTTCTTAGGGACCTCTAGAAACTGGAGATTGTAGTTCCGGATACAACTACTGCTATGACACACTCCCACTGCTGCAACAGGCTATGTCCACGGTAAACCTCTGATTCACAACCCCTGTGTGGGGGGAAAAAACAAATGAACAAACTTCTCTGTGCCTTCAGACACAGAAATGCTCAGTTGCTCGCTGAGCTACATACCACCACTTGCAACTGGCTTTAACAAAAGTAAAAAGGTATGGGGAGAAGAGGTTGACTCAGTACCTTGAGAATGGGATCCCAGGTCTGGAGAAGAGCCAGGAGAAGGAAACATTGACCCCAGAGTCACCCTTCCTTATGAATTTTGCAGTTTAGTGAAAGATGCACTGGTCAGGCAGGATTTGGCTAACTCTGACAGGATTAAATATACATAATTCCATTTCAGTGACAGGCTGCTTGTTGTCAGGCATATGTATCAAATATGACGTAGCTGTATTTGGAGATACTTTATCCATTTAGTAATGCATATTATGATATATATACATATTTCCTTCCTGATTATTTATTTTCAATACATTAGCAAAGATGTTTCCCAAAGGGCTGAAAAGGGGGCCTGGGAACCGGATAAAACCATTCTCTGGGCTTAAATTTTTAATATTAAAATGCATTGAGATTTGCTATACACTTGCTCAAGATGTATTGCCCCAAGCAAAACAGTGTTTTATAGATGGACATGCAATTTTACTGCTTTCAGCTGAGGGTCACATTTGTTTTAGTGGCTTTGGGATGTGCAAAATAATGAATGACAAGTATAAATAAGCATTCTATATTTGCAAAAAAACCCCCAGTATTGAAGTCTTTTTTATATGTATACATATACGCTCATAAACACATATCACACCCCTTTATGTTGAAACAGATCTTGAAGAAGCACAATTCATGTAAAAAAAAAAAAACCTATATTGTTATTTTTATTATACAAGACTGCATCTTAGATACTCTGGGTGAATCCAGCCACATTCTTTCCACTGACAAAATGCAATATTCTTAATCTAAATCATGCCAAGACTAAGCTCTAACCTTCCTACTCTCCTACAAAGAAGAGACATCTGTTTCAGTTGGAGCATAGCTGAAATGAGCGTAAGAGGAAGTTACATTAGATCACTTCTGTCTTCCTAATTTTAAATGACAACAGTATTTGAACCATACTTCATTAAATATTCCTGAACACGTTCTAGCTCTACAACCCACTCTCATCAAGACGTGCAGTGAGACTCATGTGAAAATCTTTTTCTTTGAATACATAATGTAAGATTACTAATCATGCATTAATATCATGTATTGATTTTAAATTATTCCTAAGGGGGAAAGAAAAGTGATTCTAACAATTCCATTGGTTTTATTTTAGCTAAGGTTATGTTATAAAACTAACTTAATTCACATTAAACCCGCATTTTATCTCATGCAACTGTGTATAAAAAAAAAAAATCTGTTTCAGTGATGTGACAGTACATTTGCTTCAATATGAAAATTACTTCTTCGTGGTTTGTAGGAAGACCCTTTTCCAGACTTGAGTGACTAGGGGTTTTTGGAGTTATGTACATGAAAACAATGTTGAGAGGAGGTGGTGGTAAAATCATGAGAATTTAGCCAAGGTAAGCATCCTAACTGCAGATAAAATTAAGATTATGTAACATTATCCTTAAATTCATCTTGGTTGTGTTAATAGGGAAGCAGGGGAAATACAGGTATGTACAGATAAGTAGGGCAACCATTTGTCTAATATTGAGTTTTCTGCTCAGAAACATTGGGGAAAATTACAAGAAGGAAAAATAAGACAACAGATAGAAAATTAAAGGTTGTTTTTCTTCTGAGAGCTGAAATAAAACAAGCACTTCTTAATATCATGAAATTAAATGAAAATTTGAATTAATGGTTCAAAACTGTGGATTACTTTTTCTGATCTATTCACTAAAAATAAAAAGAAAATTAACATTAAGAAGTTTTTAAATCTACCTAGAAAAAGAAATAATTTCTTCTCAATGATAGGGAGCTAGCCTATTGTATACATTAATATGTTAAAGAAAATTTTCCTGTTTATGAGTTGTTGCCTTGAGCTGGGTTTAGGTAGATAGTGTGATTACTGGGAAGGTATGAATGAAAACATGCATCTGTAGGTGAGTTTGTTTCAGAAATAATTTGGAGCAAGACAGGGAAAGTGCAGTTGCATTGTCTGACCTTTTTCTAATGTCTCTTCTGGAGAAGACAGAATTTGGAAATTTTGTTCACTTGCCCCCTTTTTCTTGGTCATAGTCATTGCTCTGGTGATCAGGTGGGATGATACAGGTTTTGCTACAGTAGCCCTACATTGCCTGAGGACATTTTCAACCCAAGTTATCGAGCTTTAAAACAGCACTGCATTACTGGTGTGGAAAAAAGAAGCAGCGCCATAGGGCTAGAATGTTATCTGTGTGGTTTGTTGTCACTTCTACAGTAACAGACTGTAGAACTCGGCTTTATATATTGAGCGATACTTCCTCAAATCATGTATATCAGTGAAGCTTTAGCAAATACAAGTGATCCATACTCAAGTGATGCCATTCAGAGGGACCTTGACAGGCTTGAGAAGTGGGCCCATGAAAACCTCACGAAATTCAACAAGTGCAAGGTCTTACACATGGATTGAGGCAATCCCAAGCACAAACATAGTTTGGGTGTTGAGTGGATCGAGAGCAGCCCTGTGGAGAAGGACTTGGGGGTATTAGTGGATCACAAACTGAATATGACACAACAATGTGCACTTGCAGCCCAGAAAGCCAACTGTACTCTGAGCTGCATCAACAGACGTGTGGCCAGTAGGTCGAGGGAGGTGATTCTGTCCCTCTACTCCACTCTTGTGAAACTCCACCTGGATTACTGTGTCCAACTCTGGGCCTCCCAAACGTAAGAAGGACACGAACCTGTTCTAGTGGGTCCAGAGGAGGGCCAGAAAGATGATCAGGAGGATGGAGCACCTCCGTTATGAGGACAGGCTGAGAGAGTTGGGGTTGTTCAGCCTGGAGAAGAGAAGGCTCTGGGGAGACCTTATAGCAGCCTTCCAGTACTTAAAGGGGGCCTACAGGAAAGGTGGGGAGAGACTCTTTATCAGGGAGTGTAGGGATAGGGCAAAACAGAAAGAGGGTAGATTTAGATCAGATCTAAGGAAGAAATTATTTCCTGTAAGGGTGGTGAGACCCTGGAACAGGTTGCCCAGAGAAGTTTTGGATGCCCCATCCCTGGAAGTGTTTAAGGACAGGTTGGACGGAGCTTTGAGCAACATGATCTAGTGGAAGGTCTCCCTGCCAGTGGCAGGGAGGTTGGAACTAGATGATCTTTAAAGATCCCTTCCAACCCAAACTATTCTATGATTCAATGCTTTAGAACCTCTAAAGATCCAGATATCAACTTGCAAAGTTAATAACAGGCTTCTCTTTTCCTAAACTGTAGACAGGCAAACATTTTCCAATGTAGATTATAATTCTGGCTATCTTAAATATTGAGAAGTTATAATGTGATGCTTTTCCCCAGATTTTCTATGGTAAGTAGAACCTCTAACTAGCTGAAATACTTGTTACAACCTTGTTGATATCATTAACATTGATGTAAATGTTATTAATTGAAGTATTCCCAAATCAAAAAAGATAATTAGAACTTGAAAAATAGTTTTAGTAAGTTTTTGTGGTTTTGTTTTCATTTATGTTTTTATTTCATTCAGTCTTGCCAAGGATACCTAGCAGGAAAATACTGGTGTTTATGTAAAAGTGCATCGTCATTTCCTCTGGAACACAGAGATTTCACATGGTATGCTCCAATTTCCATGAATTTCAGCACGTACTGGTTATACAGGTAGTTATATTCAATATGAGGCTCCTCCCTCAATCACCATAAACATATTTCAACTTAGCTATATGTCTTTCTATCTGTCCTGTTAATAGTAATGTGACAGTTGCTTGCTCTAAGGAAATATTTACACTGTAGAAGTAATGTACTAATTTACAAGGTCCTTATTAAAAACAAATAAGAAATCCTTCCAACTGCATAATGAGAGGTGAAATGGGACAAACTTTTCTGCCCTGTTTGGCCCTGTCATTCTAGAAACCTGCAACATCTCCTGATTAGTCATTCACTAGCTGCAGAAGGGAGAGGTGAGGCAGAACTGTAATTTAAGAGGAGTGCTTTGTAATTAATTCATATCTATTTTTCACTGTGCTGTGTTTTTTCTTCTTCAAACAGCAAAAGAATAAAGTGTTAGAAATATAAACAAGTCTGAAGACAAGGGATGTGGCTCTCGTTTCAATTTGAGGGTCACTTCAAGATATCTTTTCATCTGTCTTCTGCCTTAGAACTGATCTTTTTGTTAGTGTCTTCTCTTGTACAGGAGTTACAGAAGGAGAGGAAGACAGACCAGGATTTCCCAGCATTTTTCAGTGCACATCAAGTAAAATTTCCTTGATATCATCAGACAGCTAAAGCATAAGGAAACCCTGTTCAAAAGGGAAAAACTGAACACATTTACAAAATTCAGGATCACATCAATGGTAAATGTTTTGGAACTCTTTTCTAAGCAGAAACATTTGGGGTACTCATGCCTGGAGGCTTCCTTAAGACATATACAACGAGAAGTCTTGGATACCTGCCCAGGCATTCTGTGCCAAAGTCATGTCTGGCAGTCCTTACAGTGGAGATTACAGTTAAATGTGAACTGATTCACATTACTTTCTATTTTACAGTTCTGACAGATGGAAACAGATACCAAAGAAGAGTCCAAATCTCTCCACATGTTGATCCATCTCACTCATCATGCTCTGTATATTGCATTCAAATTGGAGACCTATTCTACAGACATGAATTGGGAAATCTTTTATGCTAGGAAGGAAACAAAATCAAACACACACAAGAAGATACTGTCAGTGATATCTGTGCTCTGTTCTTGATCTAGTGAAAAGGACAAGATGTAGATTTGCAGTTCTTAACAAGACAGTTTATTCAGAACAAGTTGAAGGAAAGTTAGGTTAGTGCTACAGGTGCATTGGCTGGACATGGCCTTTGGGAGGTTTCTATAACAAAAAAAACGAATGTAACTATCTCTACTGGGGGTGTTGAAATGCAGTGCTAATGTGGAGGCTATGTTGCCTGAATGTTGCTTCTGCATTTTTGACACACAGACTGTTTCAGAAGCATGGTTCAGAGACCTGCCATGAGGAAACATATGTAGTCAGAGTTCCACTACTGATGGATGCTACAGGATGAAGTAGGATGAATGGAGCCTGAAATTCATGACACTTTCCAGTGTGTTACTTGGATTCATGACAATGCTTTCTGGATTTCTTATTTCATTCTGACCTTAAATGAAGAATTACTGGGCCTTGTCAGAGTCTAGAAGATAAAGCAAGAAAAGCAGCATCAGCATGACAAAGATTTTTTTTCTGGAGGAGTTCTGTTAAAAAACAACAAACAAACACAAGGTCTCTGAAAATACAGAAAACAGAAATAACTCATGTAGAAAAAGAGGAATGAAGATTAAAAAGAAGGGGCTTTTCATGTTGGTTTCTTAAGAAGATAAAGTTTATGTTTGTTATGACCTGCCTGCCTTCCCCCGTTATCTGTTTCACCCACTGAGAAACAGAAAGATATCTCAGAGATAGTGTTTGGACAAGTTTCATGAAAATCTGTCACTAAACATGGGGGAAAGACTCAAGGGAATAGCCTGCAGAAGGAAAGACTGAATCCTGAGCTCAGCGTTACTTGTTCTTCTTTGGCCAGCAGGCAGACAGGGTGCACACAGAGGCTGGGCAGCCAGCGCACCCACAGTTTGGTACTAGCCAGGGCATATGCTGCCCCTTTTTCAGCTGGTGGTTATAAACAGGGAGACCTGGGGTTTCAGTGCAGGGTTTGGTAGGAGGGAAATAAGAGACATCTCAGGAAATCATGAGAGGCAGCATGGGATACAAATCTTTGAAAGTGGGGTTTTGCTACCTCTGTTGCTGGGGGAATGACTTACTAAAACATGTATGCAAAAGTTGTAGAGGGAATTTCATGGCAACACTACTGATGATGACCAATAAAGAGCCTGCACTATTTTTCCGCTATGATGGGGGAAAAGGCTCTTTCCACTCTAAGAATCACATTTCTCTCAATAACTAGATGCAATAGATTAGAAAAGACTGTTTGAAATACTTAAAAGTAGTGTGCACTCTTTAAAAGCATATTATGTAAATGTTGTTAATTTCACTTTAAAAATCAAAAGGAAGGTAGAAGTATATTTGAATGTGAGGGTGGTGCTATCCATGATCTGAATTTTAATAACACTCTCTTGAAGCTCTCAGGAATTGTTTTCCATTAAGGGTGAGAAATTCAGAAATAAGGGAGTGGCTGACAAATATTTTGTTCACAAACAATGCTCTCTAATAGTGGCAGTAGTAATCATGTTAAGTGTTTCAAATCCAGAGACTCAAGAGAACTAACACGAGAGAGCTTTGCAGTCTGTGAATCAGGCAGAGGATGGAGCAAACAAGAAAGATTAAAATCAGTATATTAAAGAGGGCAAAACCTGGCTGGAGAGATCTGGGTTGTTTAATCAACTGGCATCAAATTTTCAAAACCAGCCTAAATGATAGTAATGGAGATAAGAGAGGACATGGAGTTTGTGGTTGTTCTCCTCTAATCTGAGTGCTTCACCAGCTGTGTGGATATGAACAGTACCACAGTATATTCATGCATAAGACTTCCATTGTTGCAAAGAGTGTGCTCAGAAATTACAATCAAAATTAAGCTTTTAAAAAATGAAAACTAAAATTGAAGACCTCAGTTGGAGAACTGTGGATTTTTATTTTGCTTGTTTGTTTTCCAATATTTGTTTTGAAGAATTGTAAGAATGAAAAAGAAATAATTTCATATCAGGATGGAATTTATACTTCAGAGATTTTTAAGGTCAGCTGAGCCTTCCCAAACAAACTAGAAAATTATTTTTAATTCTTCACCTTTTTAGATGTGTCTTTTCCTTGGTATGAAAATTTAAAAAAATAAAATGTCCTGAAGTAGAAAAAAGAAAACCACATTCCATTAAAAGAAGTCAAAATTAAGTATCTCAGATATTTTGCCTTCTCTGTTATTTTCTTAACTACTCAGTATTTTGACTGCAAATCATGAACATTTCAATTTCTGCCAAACTGCATTTTTAACAGTTAATCCACTTAGAGATATTCAGACACTTTTGTATATCATAACAGAGTTGCCCTGTCAGATTAACCTATTACTCTTAGGTTATGATGATGTTTCTAAAATTTTGTCTATCCATAACCAGATGTCTTATGATTTATATCTCTCCACAAGAATATTTGCAGTAGGAGATAAATGGAACACTAATGTTCCATCTGTGGCTAATATAAAAATAAATAATGCAGCTAAGGGAACAGAAAGTTACAGATTGTGTTATACAGGTAATTACTGAAGAAATGCATGGTGTAATGTAAAAAAAGTTCAAAAATTTGAATTATGAGAAACTCATGTCATACTGAAAGATTGGCATCAAGGGGAGATAAAGATTTTTGGAATCATGCATAAGATACAAGGCTGGATATTTGATGCTATCATTAACTACAACAGAAGGAAATGATCCTTTACTAATAGACATACGTTGATTTAACAAGGTACTGCTGAAGATGGAGCACAGTATACCATGTGTTAGAACTATTGGCTACACTAAAAAACACCAAGAATAATCCTGGCAGAAAAAACTCTTAAGAGGGTCTTTTTCTATGCTAAAATCTCCTAGAATTCATTATAGAAGAACAGTGGGAGAACACTGTAATTTCTCCAGTAGAAGCAAAACCATGCACTGCACCAGTTGTGTGAGTGATGATTACTGACAGATATAAGGCCCCTGATCTTTCAGTTTGAAACACATAATTACTCAACGCTGGGAACTTCGTACATATCCTCTAAATTGGTAGGAATGGTAAAAATTTTTAAAATTGCCTTCTTATCATGAACCAGTATTCAAAACAGATTGCAAAGTATTTTTTATGGCAAGGGTACATATATATGTAGTGGAGTCTGAAAGACAATATGAAAAAGGAAACTAGTGACCCTGCTGTACTTCAAGGAAAAATGGGTCTGTTTTTTCAAATATGTTTGACAGCAGCTGTTCAGATCTTACAGTTAACCTTTATTTTGAGATTTTAAAAACATGATTTTGAACAGAAGAAGTAATACAGTGTTACTAGTAAAAGGGAAAACGTACTTTAACTTTCATATACCCACTGTGTAATTGATTAAATAAAGGCTTGAAGATATAACCCATAAACTGAACTTTGAAAAACTTTGAACCTAAAGTAATTTTTCTTTTTGCCACATTGTAAGGATGTATGCATGATTTAGTGAGGAACTTTGTTTTTTATACTGAATTTTTTTATATGGTTCTTGGTCAAGAGTTTCAAAATTGTTTCAAAATATTGACTTAAAATATCAAATTTGATTTTTTTAATTAGTCTTTTCACACAATTCAGACCATCCAAAACTAACTCATATAAAACATAAACCAGAATTAAGCTATGCAAATTACACACACTAAATAATGAGTTATATAAAAAAAATTATTAGTCTCATCCTCTTTATTTGAGAGAAAATGAAAAAATGGTACTTCTTATGAAGTCAATTATAGAGGTCATAATCAGACAACAAGGAGGAAAGAGCAAAAGAAATCATGAGTAGAAGACAGTGTGAGCCAGGAAGTCCAACTTTTCAAGTGGAGAAGATCCCATATCTCTCAAGAAGAAGCTTGAGAATTATCTGCCACTTTCTGATTTGAGTGGCCAAGCATCTATCCCATGTCCAGCATTGACTCAGCTCCATGTCCTGTGAGAGAAGAGACTCTGTGTGTGAGTCTGATCTTACATCTGGAGGTACAGCTACTCTTCCCTGAGTTGCAAGACCTAGGGGCATATGCCCATATTGCTGAGACTTGATAGGGGAGTTGTTGATGGGAAAGAAAGGATCAGGCTATGGGCCCAGAATACTTCTGTCAGGCCCACAGGTCACCGACAGGCCAGCCCTGTTCTAAACCACTGAAAATAGGAATATTGTCTATCGTACGTTCTCAACAGGTGAGCAGTATAGAGGAAGGTCAACCAGCCACAACTGACCCTCCAACTCTCTTTAGAATAGCAGATGTGGAAAGCAACTGTTAGGCAGGTAAAGGTCAACACTGACAAACCCATATCTTCAAGTTTATCCCAAGGTGTTCCCAAATCATCAGTTAAACCTTGCTTTGATATCACTTCATTTATACCGATCTTGTTCTTGATCAGTTATTGCATGTTGAGAGATCAAATTCAATCATGTAGAGAACTGCAATGATGAGTTCAGGTTTCAAAGAGTTGATATCCTCCCCTGTCTGTTGTTCAGAGAACTTCACCAGCTTCATTGCCCTTCTTTGGACACGCTTGAGTAAAATCAAGAATTACTCGAGCGTGTCCAGAGAAGGGCAACGAAGCTGGTGAAGGGTCTGGAGCACATGTCGTACGAGGAGCGGCTGAGGGAACTGGGGTTGTTTAGTCTGGAGAAGAGGAGGCTGAGGGGAGACCTCATTGCCCTCTACAACTACCTGAAAGGAGGTTGCAGAGAGCTGGGGATGAGTCTCTTTAACCAAGTAATAAGCGATAGGACAAGAGTGAATGGCCTCAAGTTGCACCAGGAAAGGTTTAGTCTAGATATTAGGAAGCATTTCTTTACAGAACGGGTTGTTAGGCGTTGAAATGGGCTGCCCAGGGAGGTGGTGGAGTCCCCATCCCTGGAAGTGTTTAAGAGTAGGGTCGACATAGCGCTTAGGGATATGGTGTAGTTGGGATCTGTCAGTGTTAGGTTAATGGTTGGACTGGATGATCTTCAAGGTCTTTTCTAACCTAGATGATTCTGTGATTCTGTGATCATTTTTTATTGTGACCAAATTTTAACAATACTTGTGGGTATCTATTTGTTGGTATTTTGCAGTGAAATAATTAAGACTTGTCCAGTACAAGGGAAGAGGTTGGACTATCTTCAGGATTCTGAGAATTTGTTTGCTGAGTTGCCTTACATAAATCTGGCAAGTGGCTGAAAGACTGCCCTTGACATGATTCTGTCATAGTTACCTTCTGATACATGTGAGAGTGATACCTGCTCTGAACACACTTTCTGAAGCAGACTTAATTATTTTGTGTTATATCCAGAAATGGTCTAACTCTTGAGGAATTCTCTGGCCAGAAAACTGAGAAAATACACAAGGCAATCAAATCATCTGACATTGTTATCAAGTGCTTGCTTTTTCAATATCCAGTCCACTGCAGAAGTCTGCAAAGGGAAGACCCACTACTTCTCAGAAGTGGATTTAAGTTTTTTCATTCTGATTTAGGATGTTTTCTAAGCATTTATGCAGTAGTTTAGTCACAAGGAAGAAAATGTGTGGCTGGTCTTGCTGTTGATGAAGGGTATAGTGACAAACTGGCCTAATCAGAGGTTCATACACGTCTGAGACCAGATGTACATTTCACCTTCACAGCTATCTCCCAGTGTCTTGGTCACTCCAACAAACAGCTCTGGCACTGCCTTTTGGCAAAGAGGAACTAAATCAGCATCATTCACCTTGGAACAGCCGCAAACTCCTTGAATCTCATGCGTTTTTTTCTCTGAAATGAAGGGAGCAGGTCCCCTGGCAGTAGGACACAGACTATGATCAATAACAGTATGCCATTCCTTCTCTGTGCTTTCAGGTGCGATACAGTTGGTTTCGTGAGCAGGGTGACCTTGCAAACCATCAATTTGTTCCTCATCCCACTGCAGTCATGACACAGTATTGTGATAGTTGTCTTACACAAGCTTCTTCAAACCCAGTATTTCTAAGGTTGCTGTTCCAGTTGATTTAACAGCTCACCACTGCTGAAAGGGGTAATTCGCATTCCTCCTTCTCATCTCCCTTGCTCCCAAATACAAGCTTCAGCATCATAGCTTATGTCAGTGCTTGTCAGATTTATTTGTTAACCAATTTAATACATTAAACTCCAGAAAACAACCTCAAAAAATTATGTTTTTTTGCCATTTTAGTGGACTGATTAAGCACACAGACATGTACAGTGAGCACAAAGTAGAAGTTAGGTCCACACAGGTAACCAGAGGATAGATAGTAAGAAGAGGATGGAGAGAAAGGACAAGGGAAGGAAAGCACAGGAAAGGAGAAAGGGTGAAGAAATACTTTGCCTGTTGAAATGGCAGGAGGCAATTAAAAACACCCAGCTGCCCCTTACCTAGGTGTGCAGGTCATAACCAAAGATGATCTGAACTCCAGTATTGGCACCAGTCCTTTCAGGTGGGCAGCAAACCCAGATACACTGGTTCAGCACTGCTGAACTAGAGCAGTAGTGGGGCAGATAGAAGTCAGACAGAATCTTCACCTCCAGTGAAATCCAGTGTCTCAGAGCAGTCTTCATCCTGGCTTAGGGGGGGAAATAACAGTTTTTGTCATGCATCTGGCAGAGACAAGGCCCTTCCTCCTGCATGTCCTCACATTGGTACTTGAATTGCTAGTACAGCTGTCTGTCATCCCTCTCCCACCCATATGGAGTACAAGATCAGAGGCAGGATATGGATGGGACCATCACTCCAAACTAAGTGAAGGTCAGGAATGGTTACACTAGAAATGATACTGTCACAGGGAGCAAGGAAGAAGGCACTGTGGCACAGGTCAACCTCAAATCACTGGGTGTGCATGTTGGGGAAGTGCTGTTGTATCTTCTACTGTCTTTATCGCCTTCCATGGAAACATGCTGGCATTTCCAAAGCAGTTTGGAAGCACAATATGGGGTGGAAAGTCATGGGGAAGACTCCACATCATGGCCTTGTGGAACAGGACCTGTGGGACTCATGGATAGCCTCTATGAGCCGCAACAGCCTGGACCCTGGTGGCAAAGCTGAATACTCTTGTGACAGAATGCTTGGGAGGGTCTTAAGAATGCTCCTAGATAAATAAATGTCTATTGAACCTGTCAGCCAGGGCATCACAGGAAAACACTACAACTGGTTGCATATCCTGTGCAGACCCAGTGAGGTAAGTCACATAGATCTTGCCTTTCTTTCCAGGTATCTTTCTCTAAATGTTTGTAGTTTTCCCGTTGTCTATTAACAGTCAATTTCATTGTACAAAAATATTTAAAAGAGTTTAATAACCACATAAACACTATGTGATACTAGTACTGGGTGGTATTACAGAGAAAATGTCTTGAAATTGATAAACCAGGGAAAAGAGGGGAAATAGACTGAGAATCTAAAGACTGTTGAAGAAGTCCATGTCTCTAGAAAGATATGTAAACAGTTAGGATGCAAGAATTTAATTTCTTCAAGAAAGCAAGTGAAGCCATAAAAAAAAAAAAAAGTGATGTGTACATGTTAAGTATATCTTCTTCTGATCCTGTTGAATTTTAGTTTCAGGTAGCATAAAAGCAGATTAGCTACCAGACTATGCCACTGAATTCAGAAGAAATTAAATCCCAGCAATACGTGTCTTACAAGAAAGAGTAACAAGGCAAAGAGACTTTTGAAGGATATATACAGCTACCGAGTTAAGTACACAACTGTAAATAGATTATTTCCATTAAATCCCTAATTTGAGACCAGACCTTAGAAGACTTCAAAGAGTCAAAAATGAGAAGCAGACCACAAGGGGAATTCAATTTACATTTCGAAGAACTGGAAGAACAGATAAAACTAGCAAAGTCTAAAGACCAGGAAACAAGTTTTGGCGAAAGCATGGTGAAGGCAAAGAACACATGGAGTGGGCTTTCAAGATGCATACAGAGACAAAATGTTTGTTACAATGGATTTTCAAAATACAAGTAGAATGACTTTGCAAAAACATGAAAATACGCACAGCACATAAACACATGTTTTTGGACATGATCACTGTACTTGCGAGAAATTATTTTTTTAAAACATTCCAACAATGATAAAATGTACCTATTGAGAAATTAAACATATGTATTCTTAACAAAGGCCATAACACTATTAATGTTACCCACAGAAAATCAATTGTCCAGAATTAAGAGGATTTCAGCAGAAGTTATTTCACCTACTGTAAAAAAAGAAGCAGCAACATTAATGAAGAGGACTTGTTTATGGGAGCTATTCAAAAAAACCCTATGTCCATTGACTGGAATACTATGTTAAGCAGAAATGCAACATGTATTAAATATAAATTGGACATGAGTGCACAAATGAATTTGAGACCTGAAACTATAGCAAATGGTTTGAAGAGAAAAATCTAATGAAACAGAACACAGGCAGCAAATCTTATCTCTCATTCTGGGAAGATAATTCCTAATAGGGGTATACATGAAATATATATAAAGATAAAACAAAAAATCCTGACAGGTTAATTATTGGAATTATGTCAGAAACATATCTACATTGAAATGAAAACATAACAGATTCCAAGTTCCAGTGAAAGAATTGATATTGTAGAAGAACAACGAAACATGAAAATGGAAATGGAAAGAAAAAGCATACAAAAAGAAAGCAGATGTGTAGAAGTGGCACAGGAACATCCAAATAATAATAAGCATCCAAATGACATAAAGAAAATTATAAATTAAATTATATGCATACTGTTAATAATGTGGGCATTTTAAAGTAAATAGGTAACAGAAAGAAATATGTTACAACATAGCAAATGAAAATAGGATTCACACAGAATTCTAGTGACATGCATATAAATATGCATAAATTATTTTCTCATACAGGGAAAATGTATACACTGATTACTGAAATGATTCAGAAAGGGCACTATTAGAAATTATGACTGCAAAGTCTGTAAGCAGACAATGCAAAACTGATATTTACTAGACATTGTACCATGACAGTGACAGACAATGAACCACAATGCAATTACCACAAGTTAAAAGTTATATTATGGAAAACAATGGTACAATTGTGAAAATAAAAGTTACAATGTCACCGACCAGATGAAGAGAAAACATCCACATGAGTAATAAAAAATGAAGTCTGATGCAGTGGAAATTTCAGGAATTATTCAACCCTAATCTGAAGCTGTATAAGAAGCCAAAAGCCTCCAATTAACCTGCCAGAGGTATGTTAATCCACAGTGTCAGTTCTGGGGTGCTAACCACCTGCCAAAGAACCCGGCACTAAACACTATGCAGAGTCACCCTGAGTCAACCTTCTTCACAGACACTGGACACATTTAAGATGACTTCTCAGATAATGCAGATCTCTTTCACCTGTACCAGTCAAGTAATAATGTAGTAATATTTCCAAAGTTTAAAGGTCCCACCTCAGGTGACATCTGTAATTGACTTTAGACTGTGAATCCAACTTCTGCCCTCTCTGGTTCATGAAACATAGTCCTGAACAACCATAGACACTCATGTCCAAAACAGCCAGCACTTAATTCAGAGAACAAAAGGTTTCTCCTTCACACATGTTGCAAGGAATACATGAGAGATGTACCCACTGTTTTTCATCAACCATTCAATTCCTGACTAAATTTATAGAGGAGCTAGGAAAAAACATGTGCAAGGTCACTTGGGTGATGCAGAGACTATATATTTGAGACTACACAAACTTAGGTCATCTCACTGAGTAGAAGCAGCTTTAGTGTTAGATGATTGCTGCCTGTCAGTGCGTAGGTGCAAGATATCCACTCTCATCATCTGGAGTGCTCAGCTTCACCAGCAGGATGTAACGGGGGCTTTCCTCGCAGAGGTGCTGGAGGCAAGCTGAATGAATTAGAAGGATTTACATCCTTCCTGGCAGGACATACTCTAAATAGTTATGGGAAAACACTCTTCAGTCCCTCATTTATCAATCCCACATTCTTTCTCCACATTCTATTTGGCATCTGCTTGCAGCAGCAAGAAATGCTCAGAAAACACAGGTCCCAGAGGAGGTAGTACTTACATAATGGAAACTTTGCCTTCCTCTTCGATGCCTAGCGTGGCCTAGGGTTTGGAGAAAATCAGCTCATGAATGAAGAACAGCTTATTGAAGCTGAACCTAAATGAAATACAAATAATGTTGATGGTCAGGGAAAAATCACTTTGAGAACTGGCATTTATCACACAATTTCCTTTAGCTGAACATACACAATTTACTGTTTCTCAGTTTGGTCTGTAACTTTGTCCATACTGAGCTCCATGTTACCATAACCCTACTGGTAGTTTTGAAAAAAAATTATGTACCTGTATATAATATTTTTTGTAGTCAACAGAATGACTTCCATAGAAGTACACACCAGCATAAGTGCCACCATCTTTCATGCTTGATGCAAGGTGTAATTCCCTTTAAATTATATTGGAGATTACAAGTACCAAAGCATGGGTATGTTTCCAAAACAAACAGAAACAAACAAAAATCCAGTCAAACAAAACATTACACACCATATGTGACAGAAGGAACAAACCAGACATGATAGATGTTAGTCATACACTAGAAAGTACTCAGTATAACAACAGCAGTTGAATAGAATCATACACTTGAAAGTCACTGCAAACTACAAAATACATTTGTTTTCATGTAAATAAAATACCTTCTTTCTGCCTCCAATTCAATCCTTCAACAGAAGGAATAATGGAGATCATTACGTATATCCCAATACAATAAAGAATCAGGCCTCTAGCCCTACTCCTCATAACAGTAGGTATTGGGCTTTTCTGTACATATCTCAAGACTGCAAAAAGGTGCAAGTATAGAAGAGAAGTACGTATTTCTTTCTCTGCATACATAAAAATTGATTTTATTTCTATGTGACTTAATAAATTTGTATAGTAAAAAGTTTATGTGCTTTTTTATTGCTTAATGTTTTACCATCCAGATTATTTTGTCAGTGTTTGATTAGTACAATTATATACAGAGCTACTAAATCAGCTGTTTAGTAAATTTTAAGAAGTTTATTAGTCTCCTCAGTATTAAAGCATTTACCTAAATATAAAGGTATGATGACTTCCAACATTTAAGCAGTAAGTAAGGTATTCAGTCTTTCTAGACAAGCAATATAGTAGCTCAGTAATCCACCGAAATATATATATCATTGCTAACAAACAATATGGAAAAGAAAAAGTAACAAATAAGCTTTTTGCATTCAGGAGTAAATACTTAATTGTCTTAAATTAAGTTATCTTTGCTGAAAGAAAATTAGCAAACAACATAGAAAAATGTAGTAAGAATTTGCTGATATATGTAATTGTTTAATAGTCACCTTATTCTTCTTCTCTAACACAGAACAGTAGCTAACCATATCTTAGCTTTGGCATATATTATTGCTATTAATGTAATAAAAATAGCTATAATGTTTTGTTCTCTTTTTCATGTATTCCCTACAATGCACCACTGGTGGGCAGCAGCCAAGTGCAGTGTGGATGAGAGGGACTGCAAGATCAAAATGAAACTTTATCAATCAGTACAAAAACTTAGTAAACCACAGAGCTCCTGTTGCAGGGTAAGGGAGTTCTTGCTCTCAGATATTCTGCTTCAAAAAATCATCATACTGCCTTCTAAAAGTCAGGCTGGACACTGGAATAATTCAGAAATTGATATCACAAATGTCAGAAAAAGACACTGAAGAAACAAAATTCAGAGTAAAATAGCAGTGATTTTAGTCACCCCAGATGGCACAGTGCCTTCAATTTTTAGTTATTTTCACAAAAAATGTTAACTGTCATGCATTGGCAACAAATTATTGCAGCAGTGGTCTGAACTTGTTGTCAAGTCAAAAACTTAGAGGTGCAGGAGAAGTCAGAAAAGGAAAAATATTCTGAAGTAATATGAATTCAAGAAAAAATTGGTAAGAGACAAAACACTCTGGCATACCAGGCATTGCTCTCAAGAAAGGTGAGGAACTTGTGCTGCTGAAGTGATGTGTGATGTATGATGTCAGGGAAGCATTTTCCCTGTATATTTAAACTGAAAGCTCCCTGGAACCCTGAGAGCTTTTACTTGCTCAGCACAAAGAGGTCCTGTACTTGAAAGGCACTGTTAGGCACTACAGCAATGTCCAAAGCCAACAGTAACAACTACATTATCTACTTCATATTATAAGTAATTATTACTTATTATGCTAGATAATTATTTTTAACTCAGTTAATGGTTTTGTTGTTGCTATAGACTTGGATAGAATTGTACTTGGAGGAAAGACTCCTCCCATTCTCTTGCATTCTTGCTCTTTAGTCACTGAAGCTGTTGTTCACACACTATATTTGTCAGCTTCTCCTACTACAGCCTATTTTAGTAAACAATGTATGTTTCTTGAACCACAGCCAGTAGAATGTAACAGAGACGTTATATACCATATGACTACCTTATGAACTTAAGCAACTCTTGCTGTGGGTATGCTGACTGTGACCATTTTTTCTTTAAAAGAGGAAAAATCCACCTCTACAATCTATCAGTACCATTAGCACAAGTCAATGCTTTTAAAATTCACTAATTTCTCAAATTTAAGCAAAAATTCTCTTATAGCTGTGTGATAATAGTCCCTTTTACAGTTATTTCATTCTCAATCTTCCACTTGATCACGTGCAATGGGGACAGCCCTCTCCACTGCATTTTACAGATGAAGCTATTCCTGATGTCCCTCTCTCCTGTTGCAGTAGTTGTGAATGGAACTTCCTCCTTTTGTCTAACGCATGTGAAGGTACATTCTCAAGTGTCAGTAAGTTTGTTTGGAGTGATGCAGGACTTATGAAAACTGTCTGCTTAGGATTGAGCTTGGTTGATTGACATTAGTATCTGCAAGGTGGTTAGCTTTAGCTGAAGCTTTGAGGTCATTCATCAAGTCTCTCTACTGTGTCTCTGGACTAGCGTGAATTAATGCATTAGTCCCTCTCCCTCTCTGGATATTTAATGGTGTCTCTGTCTTCTGAAGATCTCATGAAGCTTAGAGGAAGTCAGTCACATTTGGTTAAAATCAGCAGAAGCATTCAAAATTTTGGGAAATGAAGACATAAATAGGCAGACAGGCACACATCAAATCAATTAAAAAACTTGTAAATCTTGAAAACACGTATGTACCAAAAAAATTTCATAGCAGAGAGATGAATGCTTTCATTGTGGAGACTCCAGAGATAGGAAGGCCCTGCTAAATGCACTTTCTGGAGTTTATTCCTTCTTCTATCTCTCTCTCTGGTTCCCACAAAGCTAGATCCAATTCCAGGTCCAGTTCTTGTACTCATACAGGAAGGTTTTCTGGTTTCTGAGAATGGTAGAAAGAACCCAAAACATCTCTTGTTCCACTGGGAGAGATTAGATCTCTTATGCAGTCAGGGAGCTTTGGCACAAGTGTATTTGCATCTTCTGGGTTCTTCAAGATGGAGCAATTCTATGTCACTTTTTACAAAAGCATAAAGGTACAGCTGACGTGCATGTGTGTTCCCTTGTTCCCCCTATTTGTCTTAACAATGACAGTGTGGGTTATGGCCTGTTTATGAGTAATGGATAGCTATACTACTCTAGCCCTCCATATTAACATATTCCTGTCTAGTATAAGTTGTGTCTGACTCTGGTCTGTCACTGGAAATCACTATAAGATACAGACAAAGAAAGAAACTAAAAAAAATCTATTTAAAACCAAGTTGGTCAATAGCTGGCTGGATATGAGCCAGCAGTGTGCCTAGGTGGCCAAGAGGGCCAATAGCATCCTGCCCTGTGTCAGAAATAGTGTAACCAGCAGGTCCAGGGAAGTGATTTTCCCCCTGTACTCATCACTGGTGAGGCCGCACCTCAAATACTGTGTTCAGTTTGGGGCCCCTCACTACAAGACATTAAGGTGCTGGAGTACATCCAGAGCAGAGCAATGAAGCTGATGAAGGGTCTAGAGAACAAGTCTTATGAGGAGTGGCTGAGGGAACTAATGTTGTTTAGCCTAGAGAAAATGAGGTTAAGGGGAGACCTTATTGCTCTCTACAACTACTTGAAAGGAGGTTGTAGCAAGGTGAGTGTCAGTAATAAGCAACAGAACAAGAGGAAATGGCCTCAAGTTGCACCAGGGGAGGTTTAGATTGGATATTTGGAAAAATTTCTTCACTGAAAGTGTTGTCAAGCATTGGAATGGGCTGCCTAGAGAAGTGGTTGAGTCACCATCCCTGGAGGTATTTAATAGACATGTAGAAGTGGCATTTAGGGGCATGGTTTAGTGGTGGACTTGGCAGTGTTAGGTTTGCGGGTGGACTCGATGACCTTAAAGGTCTTTTCCAACCTAAACGGTTCTATGATTTTACGAAAAACCCAAAGAAAAAAAAAAAACAACACCTAAACTGGAATACATGCAAGAAATAAGGAGTGTTATAAAACAAAACTGAACAACCAAACAATGCACACAGAGGAAAAGAAAAACCCAAGCCAGTGTCCATTTGTCCTGACTAGAAGCTTCCACACTACCAGGTTTTCTCTGCATTAGTAGCTGACACATCATTTAGCCCTGAGGTCACCTCTGCACACTCAACTCGGAGTGCCTGAGTTTCTCCAGGAAACACAATGTGCCCACCTGAGTCTGACAGTGTGCAGTGGCATGGCCTGTGGGGCTTCTGCCATCCTCTCCACATCATCACAATAGAGAATCTGGGTACCAGCTTCATTCACTTTTTTACCTACGCTGGGGCAGAAAGAGGGACCTGCTGACTCATGTACATAAGTCCAAACACTACCCAAATCTGAAACAAACTCATTAAAGAGGGGGTTATAGCTCTTGCAGATGTGCTACCCTAGCTCGTCCCTGCTATATATCTGAGATGGTCTTTCCTGAGTTTATAATCAACATAATTCCTGTGTTAAGGTATTCAATGTCTGCCTAACAATTTCACAAATTCTTGCTAACTTTTGATTACATCCACTTTTGATTATATCCACTAACTTTTGATTATATCCACTACAAATAAACTACCGGACTTTCACATTATTTTTTTGCCTTGCATTAGATACAATCGATGCATTAAATGTGATTTCCCACAAACAAGGATAAAGATTACAATAGTTGATGTTGATCTATAGTGGGCCAAAATTTAACCACCAGTGACTGTGCCAAAATTGAGAGTATGTTAGGTATTACTACAGAGTAACAATGATTTCTTAAGTAATCCTTTTTACTTAAATAGAATGATTAAAATCACCTCCGTATTGCAGGGATAAATTCACACTACAATTACTAATGCTCCATTAAAATAATTCTGTACCCTTCACTTTGCATGGAAAAAGACAGCTACCTCCATTTCATTATCACAAAACACAGACAAACTACAACTGAAATAGCTACATGGGGTGAAGTTTCCTCTTTTATACATCATAATGCATGTTTGTCATTTCAGTTTTCAGGAACAGTTGTAGTATAGGAGTGAAATCAAAGCAAATAACATGATTTATTCCTTTGACTGAGTAGAAAGAAATATGTCAATAAAATGCTTGCCATCATAGACTTATAGGATATAAAATAATAATTTTTTAAAAACCCTACAGGAATAATAGTAGTTTATAGTTGTACAGTGGTATGGTATTCTTCATTCTAAAGATACCAAAACCACCCTTACAAACAACATGTTCGTAAGTGGTGAAACTAAGCTACTTTTAGATTTCAGGATGGTGTTTCAGGATATACACCAGTATTTGCAATAAACTTGCAATGAAAAGAATAGAAGGAAAGAAAGGAAAGGTTTGAGATAAAAAGCAGCAAGTGGGGAAAAAAAAACACACAGTAAAGATAAATGTACAGACGTAATTAAGAAAAGTTAATCACCAAGTAATAACCCTCCTCATATCCCCCTAAAAAACCTCCAAGAGTCTGATAAGAACAATAAATTAAAGAGTAATAATAGATTAATGCAAAGGGTTGGGTTAAAATGAGAAAGCTTTATGTTTAGCAATGTGCATATACAACCCCAAAGAATTTTCACTGTAAACAGACAAGACAAATGTTGGATGCAATTGATACAAGTGTAATTTAAAAAATGATGATATCCAGTTGCAGTTTTGCAAAACCCGGAAGTTAGTTCTTCCTGTATGCCAGTTTAATCCTTCATCATGTTGACAGCACCTTGTGTCATAAGCATATTTTATCATTTTAACATATTTTGTTTCATAATAAAAGCATTCAATAAGATCTGTGCTTAAAGAAACTCCCTCTAGCTTCAAAGGTTCTTCTCTTTGTATTGTCTGGATCTACAGTAGTGAATTAATTCCTCTCAAGTCCTCTGAAAGACTTACTTCTTCTCAGTGTCAGTATAAAGCTCTGGTAATTCTTTCATTTTGCCATCTTTTTGTCCCTTAAATAAGTGATTTTACCTTGACAGTCCTTCAGGAAGCCTCCTTTAACTTCAGGGCTTGAAATTGTCCTACCTGTATTCAGCCAGTGACCTAATAATATTTTTAAGGTTGCCATATTTCTCTCCACAATTTCTATTTAAATTTGTTGAAAGAATCAGCCACCGGCCCTGATGGTTGTGAAGGAAAAAAACTGAATGCAGAGGTATCTGTCTGAGTCTGAAATCTTGAAACAAAAGCTTTAGGACCTTAAGTTACCTTCTCCTTTGAGTCTAGCAGTACTATTTCGAGCATCTTGGTATGATGATTAACATATCAACATCGTTACAATCATAAAATTACCTTTGCTGAAAGTACAAAGAAGGAAGAAAACAGATTGTGTTGAGAAGGGTTCATATTATTTGTGTTGCTCAGCCTGGTGCCACTTATGGATGATGCTCAGAATTTCAGCACCTGTTCCACCTCCTGATCCCTAGGAAAAAGCTAGAGGAAGGAAAAGCCCCAGGGAATACTTTGCAGAACTCACTGCTGTATATATGCACGTACGATTTTTCCCCAGATCAGCATTTTACAAGTGACATTCAGACTCAGAAAGCAATCATTACTGAATCATTTTTTATCACTTTTCTTTGCAGTGAGCTTGGAAATAGTCTCCTTTGCAAATTTCACAGGACTCTGAGCTCAGACACCTTAAGCATCTGTGTACTGTACCCATACCCTGAAACGTATTTGCTGGGTGGGAGCCAGCCTCAGGAGCCTAGCAAAGTACATACCATTACATTTCTATCAGTGACTAGCAACATCTCAAATAGCTAGAATTTAGTTTGTGGACAAAACCCACAGAGCAAGATGATACCACTGCTTTCATCATCTCATCGCAGGCTCCAGCCCTCATGAGCATATGGCCTGGAGAACAGCTTTTGCTTTCTCTCCCAGAATAGCATTATGAGTCAGAACTACTTTTCCTATAGGAAAGATAGATACATTGTGCTTTGAGCAGAAAAAAACCTTTACTTTTTCCTCTTCCTTGTTTTGGGGGGTTTTGTTGTTGGGCTTTTTTAAATGAAAAAAAGATGAGGTGAAGTACTCACATACCTACCTAACTCTCTAAGTTATGCTTTGCATCAACGTTTCACTGTGGATGAAATATCGAGATTAAGAAATTGTGTATGTAGTTAAATTTGGCATCAGCTGATAAAATCCCACTTAGCTGTGAACGTATGCTTTTTGCATTCCATTTGGTCAATGAATGACAGCTGTATAGAGCATAGTGGACCAAACTGAGATTATGACATCATGAGTACAAAATCTAGAATTACTAATTTCTATACCATATATATGTTTATTTAGGTAAAGTGCATTTTCTAGCAACTGAACTTTGATATATACAATTTTTTCAAGTAAAATAAACTGAAATTTTCTCATATTTAATGCAAATATTCTTTCATGGTGTAAAATTGGTGGTGTAAAGTGTAAACCACTTCCAGCCCAATTATCCCTTTGTCTCTAAAGATACCATTTTTAATTCACTTAACACCTAATTAAATACTACTGCCCAGCTTGACAGAAGACTAATACCAAGAATATTTTGCAAGAGATTTCTTATGAGATCTGGAAGAGATTAATTTAGAGACATATATAAACATTGCCAGTCTATCATATTACTGTATACAGATTAAGAAAATTCTATCGAAATTGCATTACAAGTGCAATCATGTTTATTGTAGCTATTACCTGTCTAGTTTTGATGGGGTGTGAGGGAGAGATACTACAAATTTTGCTTGCCAATATCTAGCTAGACATTTATCTATACTCCTAGTAACACTTTTGTTACACTGTTAAACGAAATCTTTAAACATCTGAACTGGAATAATTCAACTTCTTCATGAAGTCAGATTTCCACATTAATACAGAAAGAAAAGATATATCTGCCCTTTTTCAGAGATTATATTTTGATTGCATATTATAAGTCTACTTTGTACACAAATAGCAATGATGCATAAAATCTTGTACAGTCTAATGAATCACAAAGTTTAAAAGGCAATTGCAACATGAACACTGTGTACTTTTTACATCTTGGTACTATTATTTTCAAGCTGCATACAAAGGAAACACCTCAGTTTGGAAATTAATTTATTCTCTAGTTTTCATCTCAGCTAGAGACTTATATGTCCTAATTATCTAAGGCTCATCTACACTAACAAAGAGTGCAACATCATAGGTGCAGACCTGCTGAACTAAAGAATCTGTGCTGAAGACAAGACCTACATGCTGTCTCCTACAGACATTTTGGGGTCATTTCTTTAGATAAGCTCTATGACTATTGAATGGCTCACTGAGTAGTAGTGATTGCAGATTGTGAGGTATAGTCCTGGAGTGGACCTTCTGGTTTAGTTTCATCCCACATCTAGGCCATGTGCTTTGAGATACATGCCAAAGCATGGTAAGTGATTATGGTGTCAAGATTTGCTTCAGATCCATAGTAAAACTTTAGTTTGACATAACTTAAGTCATAAAAAGCCTTAAGGAAAAGCAAAGATGAGTATAAAACACCTATTCATAAAAGGATACCTATAGTTTTCTCATTATATCACAAGTAAGCTAAGACTTTTTTTGCATGAAATCAAGAATAAAATATTGTTGATATACTTAACAGATACGTATAACACATATATCATTCAAATAGTTACAATGATCACATGATAAACTATTTGTTACTGAAACACCTGAGATTTGTGTTCTTCAAAAATACTTTGTAGGACTCAAATATTTGCTCCTTAGAAAGAAAAATCGAGTTAATTTTTAGACATTTCATTAAGTATTCTAAGCTTAAATATATATATATGTATATATATTTACTTCTGAAAAATAACCAGATGTTAGGAAAATTCAATCAGCTGAATCCTTATTTCTGCTCAGCACTGCTAGAAGTCTACACTAAGGAAGAAACAGACTGTTAAGAATTGTTAACCGAATATTTAAACCTGGCAGTGATGACCAGTTAAGCTGTAGCTTTAATATACATGTGTTAAAGTAAATCTTACAGCAGATGTCTGCTGAAGAATTAAGATATAAAAAATCACAAATTCTCCTATCTAAACTAGGAGTGCGTGTGTCTGCATTTCCCCTCCCTGAGGAGCACAAGGTCTCAAGCTAGGATTCCATAAGCTTTCTCGCAACTTGTGCTAACAGTGAAACAGTTAGCAATGTGACAAGGAAAATATTGCTAGAAGCATCTAACAGCCTAGTAAGTGAGGAATATCATTCTGAAGATCTTAAGATGTTATGACATTTTCAGAGTCCCCACTACCCCTCTGGTTCCACTGGTACAGTTTGAATCACAGAATAACAGAGCCACAGAGACCTCAGTGGGGAGAGGCCTCTGTGAGTTCCCAGCACTGCCTCCCACTTGAAACGTGACTAAAAACCAACAACAGAGCAGATCAGCCACAGCTTTGTACAACTAAGTCTTGCAAACTTCTTGGGAGGGAGCCTCAACAGTTTCTCAGCATGCCCTGTCCCAATACTGCACTAGTCTCCCAGTGCATAAGGACTGCCATTTTATCTGTGCCCCCCTTCATGCCATCCTGATAGCATCCTGTGGGTGGTGTGACACCACCTTTGTCCATGCTCTGCAGGGCTTGCTGTGACTGCTTTTGCCTATCTGTACAATATCTTCAACTGTATTGATTACACCTTCATCCTCTACCTCCCTCTCTTCATTCCTCATGTTGCATTGCCTACTGCATTGTTGCGTCCCTAAAGCTACTGTTCTGTCTCTCACCTGAAAGGTGGTGAGGAAAACCCATTTAATCTCCACACCTTTTATTAGATCATGAGCTTTTATGCAGTTGGATCTACTACTGCAATTACTGAATTGTGGCCAGGGTTCCGGAAGCATGCTTTAGAGACTTTAAGCAATTGAGTACTACTACAGATTGAGGAGAGCTCCTCAAGAAGTTAATTACCTTTACTATTAAAAAAAAGAAAAAAAAAGCTTCAGTTTGTCTTGTTTCAACTTCTAATGACTGACTTGTCACACATTTTTTACACAGGTTAAAAAACTGAAAAACTTTCCTGCATGCATGTCCTAAGGTTACCTCCCATCTCCATCTTCAGAAAAATACAATAGATTGAGACTTTACTACTCCCTTCATTTAAGGCAATATACCCAGGTCTTGAGTCATACTCCTTCAGGTATAGGGGCTGTCCCTTGCAAGGCAACTACAGTTCCTATTATTCCTCTCACTATTGTCTTGTTGAAAGCAAAATGTTAGTGGTGGCCAACACCCAAAAGGCATTAGATTAACAAAAAGTCTTTGTAAAGACTTTAAAGAATGATTTATAAAATACATTCCTGTTCAGAAAACAAAGGTGGGTTCTCCTTACTTCAGCAATACAGGCATGTTTTCTATCAGGTGACAGGCAGGGGGATTTAAGCAGAGCTATCCAAGTATTGGTTTCTGGCCTGAATGGTGTACTAGTAAGATTTGGAAGAGTCTTGAGAGAGGCTTGGCTACAGAACATTTAGGAATCACAGGGGCCTTTTGGCTTTACATCTATGAATTACAAAAGTACATACAATCAACTGTGAAAGACATTCCATTTCTGTGATATAAATGAAATAGCAAGAAGAAAAATAATATAACTTCTTCCTTTCCCACAAAAACTATAATGTTTGATGCCAAAAGGCTGTAAGGCTTTTTATTGCTTAAATAATAACTGGCTGCAAGGATCTGGACTCTGCAACATGTTTATTCTGATGTAAAGCCAACAACTTTTTTCTGAAAAGCTAGGAGTAACTCATCTTTCTCCTGACAAAGCAGTTAACTGCCCTCTGCCTAGAATGGTCATAAAATGGTAATTTACACAAGGTCATGAGAAAGCAGAAGAGCAGAGCCCTGTAGGCTTCCTTGTCACATCAATGAGGACAATCCAGTCTCTTCCCTAAACCAAGCAGTCTCCTCCTTAAATGTCACTTCGGTTTGATTTGTTCCAACACAGGCCTGAGGTTTGCAGGTTTCTTCCTGACTGTAGATCTGCTAACATGTTTGCAGTCTCAAGAAAATGGTTTCATTTCCATCCTTAACATCAAAGTATGAGGTTTAAAAACAATTTTTAAAATGAAAACTTAAACATTGTCCAATATTCTGGAGGTAGTGTCTTGGGTATGAGTTTTTGCCTTAACCTAGCCAAACTCCAGAGTAAAACCAAATACTTCCATAAAGAATGATGCCAATCAAGCAGTTACCACTGGCATCTTGTGAAGGATGTCTGGTCATATTTTAAGCAGCCACACAGTCTCACTCACAAATCCTGTTCTGTATGTCAGGTCACTTCAGCTTTTCAAGCAAGTGGACCTCAGTTTGTAGATGGAATTTGGCACAATGCCCTTACCCATTTTCTTTCATTAGAAATCACATGGGGAGGAAAATCTGATTCAGGAGAAAACAGGCATAGAAGGACCTTATTACTAATTCATTTTTCTGAATAGAATTCCACATTAACCAGGCCAGCAATATTCAAAGTTAAGCACACACCCTTTCAAGTCAGGTTGTGTTTGGCTGCTTCTGGCTTTGGATGCTAGTCACAATCATCCTTTAACTTCTGTTTGTGCAGGGAATGTCTTTTAGCCCACAAGGTACTCATCAAAGTGAGTGACCTGAAGATCTCTACAAACTGAAGTGGTTCTACTGGTTGAAACTTACAGCCACTGCCTAGTCATATTGTTGTTTCTGAAAGTGATTTCTCTGTCCTAAAGTGCTCATGCCATGAAAGACCAAGCCTTTGAAGTCATAGCTCAGATATTTCCACTATCTTGTGCTGTTATCTACGTACCTATCCATTTGTTTCCTGGGTTATAGTAACAGGACTATAGTCAGTAGGCCAAGGGAAGTTATTTTTCCTCCTCACTCAGCACATTTGCACCATCTAGAATACTAAGAAGAAAATAATAATGTTGATTGAATGAAGCAGGTACAGCATGGGGACCACCAAGATGGTCAGAGGCTAGAGCACTTGCCCTTTAAGGAGAGGCTGAGGAAATAGGGTTTGTTCAGTTTGGGGAAGAGACAGCTTTGAGGGGCCCCAATAGCAGCTCCAGCACCTAGAGGAGGTTTTTGAGGAGATAAAGCCAGACTCTTTTCAGTGGTGCATGGTGGGAGGATGAGAGCCAAAGGCATAAATTGAAACAGGAGAGGCTCAGTCAAGCAAAGCCTAATTCTTGAGCATTTCAAGGATTTCAAGGCCAGATAAAGCCCTGAGCAACCCACTCTGACCTCATAGATGACCCTGCTTTGGGTGGAAGGTTGAAATAGAGCCCTCCTGGTGTCCCTTCCTATCTGCATTATCCTGTGAGCCTACCATCCTGTGTTGTGACTCAGATGTAGCTTTTCACAGCTTCATCTTAATACCTCTTATCTGGACATAAATTGAATAATTACACATGAAACTGTAGTCCAATCCCTAATGGTTACAGCTATGTTCTTCACAGAGGGTTTCTTCATCAGACTAAACCTCGTTTCTGAAAAAAAAAAAAAAAAAAAAGTATCAGCTGTTAAAGATGGGAGATGCTATATTCTATTTATTATTCAGATTTAATTCCATCTTTGACCAACTTTTTTATTACCAGACATAACTGAATTCCTGGTTTATATGTCAAATGTTGCATAGAAAACTCAAACATCACCACAGATGGTGGGTATGTTTTTGTGACTATTTGTAATATGATAGTTTGTGGGTCACTCCACAATAAATGGGCATCTGGAATGGCCATTAAGGTTTGTCAAAATTATTACACATCTTCAAATGATGTTGGGGGTGGGTGGGTTAGAACTTAACCTCAGTAATAAGATCCATTCATAATTGGCAGAGACTGTAAAAATACCCCAACTGTGCCAAACCAAGAATGAGGATCATCCACAGTGCCAAAAGAAAACAAGCTTGCTGAAGATCTGCTCTCAGAGGAGGAAGCCCTGAATCAGGCAGGATATGAAGGAAACTGATCAGCCTTAGCAGAATAAAGAAAGTAGGAATATATGGTCAGTTTTCAACATGGAGAGAAGTAATTTGGGGAGTTCAAAAGGGTCAGCACTGGGGCTATGCTGATAAATCTGTTCAGAATTGGCCTAGATCAGAGGATAAGCCCTGAAGTGACTGGTGGTTTGCTGATGCCTGCTGTCTCATGGGAAGGTGGCACTGGCCTTTCTCCCCATCCTGGCCACTGCCAGAAGACTGGCTCTTTTAATATACCACATAAAGGTACAAACTGTAGGAGACAAAAACAATCTCAAACTCATGCAGACGCAGACCAGAAGAGCAATAAATGGAAAAGATGGTCAGGTAGGTATGCTTCTGCACAGTAATATTTTAATGCATGTTTCTTTGTAGTATTGACAACCTTTTTACTTCAGCTATGCAAAATGGCTTCTGCTGGCAGTAAGTATGAAATAATAGAATCCAAGAACACAGCGACCATTAAAAAACTCATTAAAAAAAAAAAAAAGTCATCAAAGAACCAGAACTGTAAGTCAAACTCCATCAAGCTAACAGACAGAGACTGCAGAAGATAGTTGCTTACTGTGAAGACTAGACAACTGTCTCCATCTTCTACTAGGCTTGGGACAACAAAGAAAGAAAATAGGTAGAGTTGGTAGCAGTAGCAAAGGAAGTTGCAAATAGCATGCAAAGGGGTGACAAGTACCATCAAATTGGTGCTGAGACACAAGAAAAGAATTTCTATCAGCATTGCTATGCCATTTTCTTAAATGTCTTAAGTGAAGTCGTCCAAACTTCCCTTAAAGCAATACTGTGTCCTTACAGTGCTGGGTTTTAGTGTTTTCCAGCATAGTGAGGTCAGCAAGAAGGTGTGAATTTTTCAGACTCTGAACAAACACAGCTATGCCAGAAGAACTTAGTGCAAACCTGACTCCAGAGATTTCATAGGCAATGGATGTTTTTTTGTCTCAGCAGCCACTCTAGTTTCATTATTCTTTTTCTACACATGTGGGAAAAAATAAGGTCATCAGCTTATTACATGTTATTAATGTTAAATAACAACAATAAAAAGGCAACATCTCATTTGTTAATATATCTTTTGTACACCTGTCACAATACTGGGAAACTGAAGGGCTTAATCTTTGATATTACATATTTACAAGCCTTGCAGATCAAACTCAAATGGTATTTCAACTGTACTTTACCTAGAGCAAGAAATGTCTAGGCAGATAGCCCAGAGCATATTTAGAGCTGCCCTGCAGTCAGTGAGACACATGAAGTGAGTATACAATGTCAAAGTACTGTAAAAATAAGTCAGCTAGAATATAATTGGCTTAGATCACAGGTCTACAGGGCTAAGGCACCCGAGCCATTGGTAAATTACACAGCCATTTTTACTTGATTTCCTGTTTCTTCAACTCTGAAATGATAATTCTGTTGAAGATGATAAAGACTGTTGAGGAGATTTTATTTAATACAGATGGACATGTTAATGCAGAGTGATCTACCCATCCCTCCAATTAGCCTACTAGGTGCAGCTTGATATAAAGCAGAGACTGGAGCCCTGAGGACATAAAGCAAGACAGGGAGAGCAACATAGCTCAGCATGTTTTCAGGAAATCCAATTATTTGTCTGAAGCTTTGAATTCAAAAGTGGATTCAGAAAGTCCTAAAGCAATTATGATTTGCACTGAAAGAGACTGGCTAAAGCCAGCAGCTAAACGTTTGTATTGTTTTTGGCTTGTGTGCTCCATTTATACAGTAAGACCCTTTAGCACAATCACTTCAGCATGTAACTGAAATGAGTTCAGTTTTCAATAGGATTCTCCTTTCAAATAAGTTGATAAGAAACACACCAGCTTTCTTATTTTTAGTACAGTCAGAAGGGCTTAGAAACAATTCTGAATTCCAAAAAATATTTCAAAACTTTTATAAGCTTTAAAGACAGTGTTGTGTTAAATATCTTACACAAGATGATAATGCTAGAACATTTGCCTAGGTGTGTACCCTTCAGCTGGTCTCCTATCTCTCTTTATATACTAGCATGTATGTGCTAGGCCATCATGATCTGAGGCAGAAAAGATATAAACAAGATATGGAAATACTTTTTGTTATGTTTGCTAGTTCCTTTGGTGAAAAAACCCAAAATATTTGTAATGGCGTTCTCTGCATATTTTACTATTGTTATCAACACGAAGTGCTCTGTATTTCTGAAAATCGACGTAGTAATTTGGATACTTAAATATACATATTTATGTATGTTATATACATAGTCCATATATATTACAACCTTAAACCACTTTACTAATGGTAGCAAGAGATACCTGAAATCATTCTAAAGGAATTGAAATATGCAAAATTATCTTTTGAGACTTTAGACATTTATCTATGGAATAGACACTGACCCTGAACATATTTAAGTAAAATTACTTTACTCATATTTTACATGTGCATGAATTTATTTTTTCACTTTATGTTTTGGTAATGAACACTATGTCTGTAATTTGTTTTCAGAAGTCACCAAATATAGCAAATTAAGTGCTGTCAGGTATCTGTATCACAAGGAACTTTATTTATATATCTATATCTCTATATATTTAATGCATATATTCCTAAAAAGTCAGTTGTGGGCTAATTTGTTTCAATTTCAGAGCCTCTTTAGAGATTATAGTGGAAGAACAATGTGTGTTTTTAATCACATTCTTCTAGTTTTAAATAGTTTATGTGGCTCTTCTTGAAGATAAAAATCTATTCTATAAAAAAAACACCCTCCTGAGCTGTGGCTGCTAGATACAAAGTTTTCTTTTTTAAACAGCAGTAAAAATACCTCGTAGACGAAGCTGGCCCAAAACTGGGATTCCAAGTTCACTGGAGGTTTCTTTTTAATTTCGTTTTGATCTGACCTGTAGTGGCTGTTTTCAATGTCCGTAGCCCAGGCAGACTCTGCAGGAATCCAGGCAGGGTTCTCTTTGAACTATGCCTTGAGTTTGCTAAAACCTCATTGAACCCAAGATGTTTTAAATGAAAGACTTCAGACTGGATGAAGTAGCATTTTTTGACAAAACTTTGTATCCTTTGATAATTTCTGAACACTTCTATTTACAACATGCTTTGATTGGAGACAGACTGTTATGGTGAAATGACAGACGTTTCATAATTATTCCCCTCCAAAGTCTTTTGGATGCCAGCCTCATCATAATTCATAAATGGGTCAGTCTACTTCTCTTTGACTCAGTGTTTTCAGTCACTTAATAGGAACCAATGCCTACCCAAGTAATCAGCTCAACATATTTTAATACACATCTAAAACAAAATGACAAGGATAACCTTGTGACTAATTTCCAGGATTAGTTATTAGAAAAACTGAATTCTGCTCAGTTTTGCTTCAAATACCACATCATGATTTTTGTCCCGACACATAAAACCTCTGAGAATGTCTATATTAGCTTTTGTGATGCATCCTGAGGCTGCTGTCTGCATTAGATTTCCAGTCCAAAGCAATAATAATCCTTTTCTAGCATTCCATCAATTTTCTTGTCTTTTTTGATTATTACTTAGGCCTGTTGTTCATTGATATGAAGTTTGGTTTTTGTCAACATTGAATATCTGACATGTAGCCATCCCATAGTGCCAGGATGGTTACCCAGCCCTGTCCCAAGTTGTTTTGATTGTCACTGGGAAAAAACAATGCTGTTAATCCTCCCTTGTATGTGAGTATCTAACAACCAATGAAACAGAAACTGTGTTGGAAAGTGCTCCAGGCACACCACCCCTCTGATTTAGCATCTCTGGGCAGCTGACCAGAATGGCTGAAGGATGGGATGATCCTGTTGTTAGTTAATTGTGCATATGTAAAAGTTAGAATCAGACCGTCAAGCTGTATAACTACAGTTAAGAACTCAGTCTCCATATTCAGCAGTACTCATGTGAGTTTTCTGACTTACTAAACACTCTTGCTAGTTGCTTTACTTTCTGAAGTGTTTGCAGGAGGCAAACACATAAGTCAAGAGCTATACTTTCATGTAGATATACCCATATAGATGTACACAGGCATAAGTGTAAATGTTTGTACATAAAGGATACATAAAACTTTTGTGATGTTTTTAAAGTGTATAGAAAAACAATAATTCCAATAGAAGTAGAAGCACATTAATGCTTCTACAATTGTTTAAATGTTTGAGAAATTCTTCACTTGCTCTGCATTTTTGCTGTCTATGAGTTGTGCCAGTCAGTTCTTACAGTAAATCTCTTTGTCTCCCTCTGGTGAGTACCTACAGAAAATTGAGTCTGAACCTCCCTTGTTAGGGAGGGGCCACATCCTTAACTCAAGCAGAACTCACGTACAAAAAAAAGTCCAGGTTCAGCTCTTATGGATAATCCTGGTATCACAAGCAAGAGCAATTTTTTTGCCATATCATCCTCAGTTAAAGAAACTTTTAAGAGAGTAAGGAAAAAACATATTTCAAAAATAATAATAAAGAATAAGTAATAAACATACAGAATACACAATACAGAATGCATTATGTTAGCTTAGCTTGTACCAAAAAATGGATTTTGTTCATAAAACATAATACATCTTACTCTGCTTCTGTCCTTTTAAACTTTAAATGTATTCATACACACACACATACATGTATACAAACAAGACTTTTTTGGAAAACAATTTCAAAAATTCAAAATATTCCCCAAATTCGCTACAAATATTTACACATCTGAAA
Source organism: Strix aluco (assembly GCF_031877795.1). NCBI lineage: Eukaryota > Metazoa > Chordata > Aves > Strigiformes > Strigidae > Strix > Strix aluco. The sequence continues at coordinate 70,034,894 of NC_133931.1, read as the reverse complement.
GATTCTTCATATCTGCTTTAAAAATTAAATGCTTCCAGCCCTCCAGAAAAGTAAAGTTTTGATTGTCAGACTGCGACATCAGAGGAGCAGAAGAGTCACTGGTGTAGAAATCAATTTTCCCCAGTTGGGACCACAAGTAAACCTTGTTTTGGAGAAACCTGTGATCAATATCCCTACTTTGATTGAATTTTCTTATAAGGTTGCACCTTAATAATATTCAACATGGTGAAACTGCTGCTCTTTCTTTCTAAAAAGAAGATGCAAACAGTGAGTATAGTGCATAAACCTGTACCGGTTGTTGCTTAATTCCTTGGTGGAATTTAAGACAAAGCTGACCTATGAAGTCCTAAGTGCCTTCTTTCGGGCTATTTAAGTGTCTCTCTATGTACGTCACATTACATTAGATTTGTTCTTTGAAGGTATTAGAGATAGAATTCTCTTTGGAAACAAGACAAAGCAGCATGACTAGGGTGTTCATCATGAATAGTCTTCGTGATCTGCAGGTTTGCTTCATTATGTATTACTGTAGCTTTGTATTATGGTCTTTGTAGATCTCTGGAGAACACTGCAAAGCTGCTTTTTTTTTCATATACCTTCCTGAGAGAGTCATACTCTTAATGATAAGAAATGGTTTAGGGTTTATGATACACCAGTGCTTTGGCAACACCAGTCTGTGGTGGAAAGCAATTTTCGACCTCTGTTATTAAGCAATAAAGGCATGAGAGGAACTTTTAGAAACCAAACAATCCCTCAGCGTTTTAAGAATTAGAATAAACTTTATCTTGAATACATCTTATTGCTCTTTTTGTTATTATGAATAAGTGTACTTTTTGGGCAAAAGTGTTGTAATTTTTTTATGAATTACTGTGAACAAATCTCTTGTGGAAGTTTTGTTCAAGTGAGGCTGATGTTGGACTGACTCATCTTTGACCATATGGATAAAACAGAACAGGTGTATATTCACAGGTATGCATAACTCCACTGTTTACATTGAAATGAAGTTAAACCATTACAAATCATGGTTTAATGTTTGCCTCACATTAGTTTTAAAATACTAGTAAAACCTATATTTCATGCACTTCCGTCATCTGCACATATAGAAATGGTGTCAAGATCTTTACCCTTTTGAACATTTAAAGGGCAAGCCATAGAAAAGCACTCATGGTTTTATATCGCTGAGGAGGGCTGCTGGGGAGGGGGCAGGCCAACACCTGCTTTGCAGAGCATTATGGAGAAGCTTGTGTGGAAGTCTGTGCCCTGTGATTCCTTTTGGTTTCCCTTCTTCAATCACTGCCATTGCTCAATGCTTCCCCTCCTTCCACCTCCACCTCTGAGCACCTTGAAGCTCACCTTGAGTTTTAATTTCCCTGTGTCATTTATATCTTCATGTATTCAATTTTAAAAGTTGTTTGTTCTTTCTTTTCCTTGAATGCTCCCTTTGTCAGTGTAAGGAATATTGTCAAATAAGGTTACACTACAGGAAAATACCCCAAGAAAGCATCTGTGCATAAAAAAGACTATTTCATTAAAAGGCTATTGCATTTCTCCCAGCTTCCTGATTAGAAGTTATTTATGTCTGTTGGATGTGGCTCTGAAAGGGAGCTATTCCAAGCTCCACCACCTTGCGAATTGCTCAGAGAGACACATTGGGCTAGAACAATAAGAAGTCTACATATCATGACACCAGGGATGCCCAACAACTAGCTACCAGGCAGGCTTGTGAATTCAGCTCCCTGAATTCCTGATCTGGTTAAAGATGGAGAAATAGGTGCCTAAGAACAATGTCCCAAGTGCTAGCATGTTATCTGAGGAGCTACTAAAACTAGCTACTTACAGACACCAAGTCAAGAGAGAAGTCTGGAGCACTCAGTTAAATTACAACTGAACATGTTTGGAAAGAAAAATGCAGGATATGCTCTGGGGACAAGATCAGTCTCGGGGCCTGAGTAGATTTATAATGGCTTTTATCTGCTTTACCTGTGGGGCCAGGGAACAATTTGTCTCCTTAATAGAATTTGGTTTCTGAGGAGGAGAGTTATTCATGGGAGTATCTTTCCACCTTCCCTTGCATCAGAAGGTGGTTATACTAGATACTGAATAGAGAACCTGTAATGCAGGACATGAGACTATAAATAACTGAGGGATAACCCACCCTTCTCTGGGGTTTGATATATCAGAAATCACTGCCCAGAATCTGCTTATACACTTAGGCATATAAGAGAATTCATTCACACAAGGTTTTACAGGTGTAGAAATGGTAGTCATCTCCTGCTATGCAACAGAACAACAGTCATCTCATTGGCATGTTTTTCCTGCCCAAGCACTGCTCAGGTCACAATGCAGATTTCTCAAATGCAAGCCATAATTACTCACTTATAGGGTTTGCTGGAGTAACTGTTCTGTCATCATGCTAGTGGAAGATATGTTTGCAGAGGCAAATCAACATTAGTTGGGCTGGAGGGAAAAAATTAATGACACTAACCTACTGGACAAAGCACTTACCCAGAAAGAAGACACCTCAGTTCTCATTCCTGATCCAATGAATCTTGAAACATACTGTGCCCTGGAGCTTGAAGTTAACCAGCCCTAGGGGCGGTTAAATGTGACTCACACTGTGAAGTTGGCAGATGTCCTGCATTGCCCTCTGGACAAAGAGCAGTGTACCTGTCGTGCTGGTCCTTAGAGTTGTACTGTCTGCCCTGTTCCTTGTGGCAGAATGTGTGGCAAGGAGGAACAACCTGGGTAGGGTTCTGCTTTCCCTCTTTGTAGGGGAACTGTACCTAAAAGAGCAAGTAGTGAAAATGGGTAGACTTAATGAAAGAGATTGCCAACTTTCATAATAGTTTGAATCAAAATGCATAGAACACTGGTTAAACTGAATTCCCTCTTGGTTTGTGTTCCTCTATTTTCTTTCTTTTCTTTTTTTCCCCAAAGAAAGATGCATTCTCGTTTGATGATTTGTCCTTCAAAACATGCTGCTTCTTCACCAAATATAGTCTTCATACAAAATGAAACATTTCTTTATGGTTAACTGTGTCAATTAATTTTTGTTCATGTGGTTATATAGCTTAAAATATATTTTGATTCTTAATTTTTGAATTATTGTATTAAAGATGAAGAATGGCCCATTTTTTAGTGATTAGATGATTGTTTCTTCTGCTCCCTCCCCTCCAGGATTTATACTAAGCAACTTCTAGATGAAAACCAGCACTGAATTCAAAGTGCACAAATATAGCACTACTGCATTGTTTTGTTAGCTAAGCTTCCTCTATTGTATGTGCTGGGGGAAAAAAAGACAAATAATAATTTTGTTAAAACATTGGTGTATTTTAAAAATGGAATGATTTATTGCAGTTTGTAAACAGTTTCTTTACATGTTTCTGGTTTTCATGGATAAAAATTCAAAAAAACAGACAAGTGCCTTATGGGAATTTCAGAAGCACTTATTCCTCCTTTCCTTCTTCATGGTATAAGTTGGCACTGGGAGACAAGCTCTTTAAGTACCTCTGCAATCCTGCCTCATTTTTCACCCTTAGAAAATGCAAACAAGCTACTGTAGCTACAGTAGGCATAGATACACTGGTGATCGTCTCTTCTAGCACAGCTGCAGTGGCAACATGCCCCAGGGATTCTGGCTTGGGCTGTGATTCTCCAAGCACCTCCCCTGAGCAGATACGGCTCATGTGTTCATTGCCTACTCTAAAGAGATGTCACAACTGCCTGACAACAAACCTCACTGTTAGAATAATGGTATACCCAAATCCTAAGTCTTCTAATATTTTTAAATGTCCTCGAGAGGACATGGTGACCAGTGTGAAAAAGTGCTCTTTTCTATAGCCTGATGTGCTATATGAACACACATTAATACTTATCTCTCAATCCTTAGAGTAACACCAATAACAAGGGAATTCAGAGCCAGGCTTTGCCTGTCCTATACCTTTTTTTTTATTTCAGAGTGTTAATGAGGAGTGAGAAGGACTTTTTTTATTCATCAAGAGAGTGAGTTCCAAACCACAAGTCACAAGAGTCCAAAGTAAGGTGCCCAGATCAATTGTTCTGCTGCTGCTAAGTTATAACTTGACTTTCCCATTGGCAGTCTGAGGCACTCTGCCTCTACATATTCAATACATGCTTGCATTCTTGCTTTGTTGAACTCACCAGAGATGCTTAACTCCTCTTTCATATAGCAAAGATAAACTTTGAGAAACCCAAGCTACTTTCCATATTGCAGTTTTGCAAGTTTAGGGGGGAAACACCCTCTAGACCATGCCCTTCTAAGTATACCAGAGCCCTGTAAGCCCAAGGATGGTTGGTGTGTCAGCCACATACACCTGGCAGGCTCACACAGACGCTCCACACAGCAATAATGTGCACAAAAATTAAATAAGAAGAGGAAAAAAATGTTCTTTCTTTCAGTAGGGTGAAATCTCAAAACTGTTACTCAAGTCTGTGTATTCCATTCATTGGCCAGACTTGCTCTGGGACAAAATTATTTTTCTGGATCTGGACCTCATTCCCAGATAATATTTGTTTGTTACTAATTTAAATAGCTGATTGTATGAAATCTCTTTCTTCAGTTTTTGGCTTTTATTGCTGAGAAATAGGCATTTTACTTAAAGATCACTGAAATAAAATGTAAAGTGCATTAAAAACACCAGTCATTTCAACATGTGACTCCATCATCAGAACACTATTGCATTGCTGTCTCCATGTATTTATTTTCTTATACAACATCTGATATTGAGATACTTAGTAACACAATGGCGCCTAGTTTTGCTTCATGTCTTGCACGTCTAAATGAGATTTCAAATTTATAGAGGAGAATTATTCAGCTCTACATCATCTGAACAAAGTTTATAACCTTAACAGTTAAAAACAATGCTATTTGATCTGGTAAAAGCATAGTATGTCTTGTGTTTGTGATCAGTGGTTTACATCATCTTAGAAAAGCCATGCTTGGACTATGTGGTCTAATAGATCTTTCCTATGGCTACATCTTGAGATTCTGAGCTCCCCTTAATTCTGGCAGAAATTAAACTATTGAAGATTTCTTTATATTCTGGTATAAATGACAGGAAACCATGGGTTCTGTATACCTCTTATTTAAAACAAAATGTGGCCCAACCATGGTGAGATACTACCCAGTGTAAATACAGATTGTCCAATTTAGTTCCACATAAAGACTGTACGCTTTGCAATGTACAATTCTTGTTATTGGATGGCTTTAGAAGGTCAGCTGCTTACTCATTACAAGGAAATGCTAGCTTACAGGTTATTTGTAAGAAGTATCAAGCTAAAATTGTGGTTTCTGGTAGAAATGCTGGCAATGGCAAAAATAAACCCTCAGAATTTGACCTACCCATGTTACATGCTAAAGGACCATCAAGACTGAACAATATGAACAGCCAGGGTATATTAAACTAAGCAGACTTTTAAATCTGCTTCCAATTTAGTCTTATTTAATTTATCTTTTAATAAAATGCATTTCTGTTAACCATCACTTCACCTGATTGTCTGTACAGCTTCAAATGACTGCCTTTTAGAGCTATGAATAGCCAAAGTAAAAATCTATAGTTACATTAGTTGCAGGTTATTGGTCAATAAGTGTTCATTAAACACTACACTTATTCTTTTCAATTTACAGTGTTATTTGTTTTCTTATTTCATTGGCTTTGATAGGCCTTTTAAGACTTATTTTTATAAAAGTATCAGTGCCTCTGATAGTAGAGAATAGCCAAGCTCTGCTCCATGCAGTTATAACTCTTAATCCCTACTCACTCTCCTGAAACATTATGGTGATTGTTTGCTCGAAGTATATGCAGTTAAAAATGAATTCGAAGCTGAGAAGAGTTTTGGTGCCTGATTTATTTTAACCAGGACCATTGAGGCTTTTTTTTTTCTATTTCAATGGCTCACGGAAAAGCCAAATGAGAGCATATAAGCATTTATGGTGGAAACGTTATTACATGCAATTGTTAAGCTTAAATGTAATATTTTGATCTTTTCAACTTTGATTCATTGTTTCTGTGTCTTCTTTTTTAAAAAAACTCAGCAATCTAAACCAGTATCTAATTGAATTCACAGCAGCTGTTTTGAAGTTCATAGTCATTTACAATATGACAAGTATAGAAGTCTAGTTTTGGTAAATGCCACCCAAGACACTTCCCAAAAACAGTAACTTTACAAAAATTGCAGTAGTTTTAGTTTTAATTGTGGTTAAAACAAATGGAGAAAGTGTGAAATGAAGAAAAACAAAAATCTACAGCAAAATTTAAGCCTGAGGGCATGTTAAGGTATGAGGAACTAATTTATCTTCAAAGTGAAAGGTTTTTAATCTGACGTTAGAAAATAGAAGTGTTTTTTTCAGAGCTACACATATCTAATTCTTTTTCTGTTTATGTGAGGAAACTTGCTGGTTTCCTTAAACTAAACATAATTAGATATATATTTTGGAGGTTTTCTTCTGTTGCTGACAACAAATGCATCTTAGTGTATTCAAATACTGATGATAACAACAAAATGTATGTATAAAAACCAAAGATTTGTGATTTTCTGCCTGGGAAACTGGACTGTCATCCTACCAAGTAAAAAAAAGCATAGGTGTCGAGTAGCTAAGTAGACATGGAACTACAGGAGAAACAAAAAACCAAATCTGCTTGAAATTGCTAATGGATCATCAGGACAATATAATGAAAAGCTGTCAAGCATTTTAACTGTGAGGGTAGCAGTCTTGATCTGTCACAGCAAGGTGCTCCTCAGTTAAAGCAAACATTTCCATATTAAACCAGCTCTGTACTCATGGCTGAGAAGATCTACTGTTATATTTTACCTAGAACATATCGGGGTTTTATGGCTGCTGAAACAAAATTTTGTACTGCATTGTGCCTTTCCAAGTGGGGTCCTGGTCCAAGGACTGATATTCTTAACAAAAACAAGGAAATAAATTGATGAAAGTAGTCTTGTGGTACTCTTGAAATATTATCCCTATTCTGATAATCTTACTGAAAGTGAATACAAAGATCAAGAAAATCTGTGCAGAAAAAAATGCTGTGAGCAAGTAAACATATCAGCTGATGACTTAAAATCTACTCTGATTAATAGATTTTTACACTTTTGTTTGATTTTGAATCACTCTTCGCATGCCTTGATTTTAGTTTTTTACTGATTCAATGCAACTGCAGGAATAAAAATGGAATGTGCCAGATTCAACAGGTTAACTCATGAATATATGACAACTAATTTTTGTTTCATAAGTGCTATGCAGGATCACCTCTATTCCAAATGTTTTTTTCCAGATCTGCATAAGATCAGTTATTTATAATAGTAAAAATACATTCCCCTTCTAGCCTCATTCTGTCCATCCTACTCATTCCTTCCTGACAGTATGCATGCTCTGTCCTTGTGGATTTAACCACAGTGCTTCCCAAGTCAGACTGAGCTGTTTGTTTTCTGCCTTTTCTTCTCTGCCATTTCTTCCAGTACCAGCTTTAACAGACCAATTAACAAGAGGTTAACTTTCTTAAAGTATAAGTAGTTCAGTTCAGTGAATAAAGAAGATTTTTTCAACCCACTAAATGTTATGTTCAAAGAGGATGTTCTATGGCAAATCTATTAGTTGTTAAAGCTATCTGATAAAAATCACGGTCTTGCCACACCTGTGTGGCTATGTGGTAGGAATGTAGCCTAGGAAAGGTCAGGAGGGAGTTTGTTCTTCCAGGAGCTGTCCACGGTCCATGACTGATCATACTGCCAGAAGAATATGATTAGCCAAAGGATGTTTGTAATTAATGTGAACTCTCCCCAGACCATTATGGCGAACTAGTAGAGTCTCATGAGTCTTTCTTTGCTGAGCAATAGTCACATTCTGTGAAGATAAAATCTCATAAGCGCCAGGGAAAACCCAGTAAAGTCTTCATTCATTTTCATTTATTTTGTAACTGCTACACTGAGTAATAGTTCATCTGGGTCAACCTATAACTGTGTAAGAAAAGTATCTTACACTCTTCTCAGCCATTCTGTTAGGAAAGTCTTCTCATTCTGTTTGAAATGCCATGTATTTTCATTCTGTAAAACATTTTTTCATTTTTTCAAATATCCTTGATTCTACTTTCAACAACTTTGTGAATTTTTTCAACAGTGCAATTCAATCTGTTCTCAAAATTGTTGTTATCAAATATTTCCAAGCTATCAAGTGGTCCCTGTGTCCATGCCAGCTAACAGGTGATGGCGCAAGCTACTACTGAAGATGGTTAGTTCTTAGGGACACTTCAGTCCTAGAACACAAAAAAGGTGTTAGTTGATTACCCAAGCACAAAACTAAAGGCTCTCAAAAAAGGCCAAACATAAGATACGCTTCATTAAGTCGTAATTTAAATCTTTCAACATGGTAGAATGTCTGCCCTACAATGCTACTAAGTAATTAAATTCATCAGAAAATGTGTTTTTAACATTATTCATTTCTGCTAGTAGGAAAGTAGAACATGTGATATAGAAAAATAGAAAAAGATGTAAAGTTACAGAAAAAAACACTTCTCAGGATAAGATTATTTAAAACTTGATTTTGTTATGACAGAGTGTGAAGGGAAGAGGAAAGTCTCTAAAAGCACCCTTCACCCTGGTCGTTTTCTTCTGCTTCAGCCTGTCATTTACAAAGACTGACAATGGTAGATTTTACCTTTTCTTTTTTTTTTTCCCCTCAAGACCTATTTGTCTACCATGTGAGGCCTGGATCTAAAAAAAGAAAGCCAATTTTACTTATGTGTATAACAATGGCTTGCAGTCCTTCCAGTAAGCCAGATTTTATAAACCAGAATAGGACCAAAATATTTGCTGTAAATTTCCCTTTAGCATCCAGGCAATTAGCTCACTTTTCTTTTATCTTCCACAAGCTCAGTACTCTTTGATGTTTTCAAAACTGTCAGGGAAGTGGCCTTTGATGTCTTCAAATCAAAACTAGATATCCATCTGGAAGATATGCTTTAGTCAAATACACATTATTCAGTTCAGTGCAGGGATAACCAGGTAAAATTCTACAGCCCATGTTTCAGAGGTAGTCAACCAGATTAGCTAATGGGTTTTTTGCCATTACATTTTATGAAGCCATAAAAATGAACCACTATGTATCTTTATGCAAACCCTCAAAAGGAGATCGTAAAAAGAAGTATGTGGGAAAGCAGACATGGCTACAAAATTATTAATTTAGACCATGATAGTATGTGGAAGAGCAAGGAAAAATCAGAAAGATCAGAGATGGACAAGTTTTTATGCAAAAATGTCCACTGCAGAGAGAACTGCATAGCTTCCATTATGCAGTTACTCTTTACTGAGAGTAGCAATATAAAGGTGGAATAAAAGATGTCCTAAAGAAACATTGCTATCCAACAATCAATACCTGACCATGACAGAGTTAAGTCTACCTTTACTGCAGCCTATATTCTTGTCTGGGCAAGCTAATGAATTTCATAATCACTCTTCTAAGATGTCTTCAGCAACACTTTAACAGATCTGAAAATATCAGCATAAAGCTTGCATCAGGTACAGTAGATCTATCTCATTGATTGGAACATTATTTTTAAATTTGTTTTCAGAGCTCCATTTTATAAAACCTGTGCAATGTCAATAATCTCATTTTTAGATGGAAAACCCTCCAACACCTAAAGGCTACTCTCCATTTATACACCCAAGAGTCCACATCAGCCCACTCTGTCACATCATGTCACAAATGTTTACACTAAATATTTGTCCATTGTTGCTCCTAAATCTTGAAAGTCATTTCCCATCCATGCCTTTTTTTTGATATGCCTTTTCCCAAAGGTAGACGAGTTGCATTTGAAAAAGTGTGTTATTTAAATAGGTCCATGTAATCTAGTGATTCACATTGCTTAGCGAGACTCCTTCTATTCCTTGACCAAGGTGCAAGTTCTCAGAACACATTGATATTTCATCTTATCTTCCACATTGTTTTTCTTCCTTTTTTTTTTTTTTGTCATTAAATTGTTCTATCAGATTTTATTGGTTTTCTGCTTTGTTTCTTTCTGAGTTCTTTTCCTACACTATAGCATATTCTATGTAAATACGCAAACTTGGTTTTCTGTGCATTACTCTGCTGAGAGACTGCTTCCCCTGGTTTGCCTAGACTAGATTGTTTCCTAAAGGGTGAATTAAAGAAGAAACATAGTTCATAAACAAGGATCTATTGACTGTACTAGCTCAGTTTCATTTTGTACTTGTTTATTGTTCTCATTGTTCTTTTGAGCCAAAAAAAAGGACTGAAGTTATATTAAACAGCTTCATTTTCTGCCTGGGCTATTCTTAGCAAGAATCCTATCTAAGAATGGGTTGTACATACTTGGAGAAAAGCTTAATTTGCAAACTGACCCTCTCTTCCCATTATATAGGCAAACCATTTATTTCCCACACAGATGCTCAGGCATGCAGACATTTAGAAGACCTTTCCTGGTGTCTTCCAGTACATCTGCTAATTCTGGTACAGTCTTACAGAAAAGAGAAAAGAGACTTCTAAATGTGTATGCATTGGCATATACGTGTCCTTGTGCCAATGTATATGTCCCACCACTTATCTCATGTGAAAAATGTGACCAAATGGCTGGTCTAAAACATACTTGTCTGGCAACGGGACTCAATTACTTTCTTATATGTATGTTCATTCACTTGGCACTATTCTGGAATTAAAGAATTGTAACTAAGAAGAATTTAGTGGTCTTCACATTGGGAATAAACACCAGACACCGCATTAAAATTTCAGAGAAAAGTTAGAATATTATCATAAGTGCAAATATTTAAAATTTTGTGCACAAAAACATATGCAAAACACTTGGCGACTGCACACCAGCTGCAAATGCATACAAATGCAAAAACATATTTTTTGAATAATGTTTTTAAATGTGGTGCCCAACACACACAGAATGCCTCTTTTTAAATCTTCAAATCTTCAAACTACTAAATACAAACTAAAATACATCTCTAGGAATGAAAAAGAGAGAACCCCACTGGCATTTTGATGTCTTCTAGCACAACTATACCTGTAACTGTGAAGCCCTGTCTCTATAGAACTTCATTCTAATTCTGACTTTCAGCCATATAATCAGAGAAGAAACTGTTATTTTTAGGGGGATCCTTATGTAATCCACTGAACCAAAATAATGTCCAGCAAAGTAGCTTTTATTAACGCTGAGATATGAAAAGCCCCTTTGTGAGAAGCATTCTGGCAGTCACAAGCCTCTCTCAAAGAGGCTGCTGAGTACATCCCTTTTGAAACTTTACTCTTAAATTTTTCCCTGTTTCCCCTGAGTTAAGCCACCATATCTCAGGTCATAGCAAAGGCAGCAGCAGGCCAGAGTGAAGGCTGCTCATGCTGTTGCACATTGAAGAGAGAGTGTTGACCGCTGTGAGAATCATAAACCTCTCAGTTTGATGATCAACTGAGCAGTAAATTAATTAATCATCATTTTATGCCTCATCAAGCACTTTGCTGAGACTCTCAACAGGGGCCAGCTCAATTAGCCAATGGGAAGCAGACTGTTTTGTTTAGCTGGGTGAGTCTTCCATAAACAGAGGAAGCTTTGACAAGCTAATAAATATGTCATCTGTCTGTGTCACTAGCTGCAATGTGGCTCCACCTGTAAAGTTGTGGGATTTTGCTCGGTATGGTGGATAGCAACTTGAAAGAATGAGAGTGAGGTATCCTAACTCCTTCTCAAACAAAGCACTTCTCGTAGCTTATCGGAATCCTTAGCCAGTGTATTTGGGCTTGATTATTAGGAATCAGATAATTATTTTTAATTACTGAATCAGATATTTATATCCTTTTAGAACATATTCCTGTGTTAGGCATAGTAAAACCAGTCAGGTGTATTTATAATTTTAAAATACTCCTTTCCTTCTTTTTTCTTCCCTAGAGGAAAAAAAATGCCCAATCCTCACAATAAATGCTTGTGGTAACAAGCTTTTTAAGGTAAAAGCTTTTGATTAAGTGGCAATAATGCTTCTGTCAAAACAGACAGGTTTGAAAAGTCCTTGTATCAAATCCTGCAGTTCCACTGAAATTACCGGAGTCGCATCAATCTAACTGCAACCAGGATTCAGCTCCTGTCACATTAGATATTTCATCATTCAGAATAGAAAACAGAAATCTGCATTTAGAAGTTTCAGCCTTGAACCAAATCACTGACTCTTGCAAATTTGTGCCATTGACTTTCATGTACCTTTATAGCCATAAGGGACCATTATGAGTTTCTAACCTGATTTTCTGCTTAACACTGCCCATAACCTCTGGCTGAACAAGAGATAATCACTAACATATCCAATCTTTGCTGAAAGATTTCAGGTGGTGGAAAATCTAACACATCTTTTGATAAGCAGTCCTATAATTAATTATCATCACCAGTAAAAATGTGCATCTTATTTCAGACTTTATTTTATCTGGCTTCAAATTCCAAATACTTAATTTTCCTAAATCTTGTTTTAGGTGAAGGTGCCCCAAATTTCTTGTAACACAAATCTCAACAGAAACAGTTTCTCCCAAATTTCTACACTCTCTCCTCTCTTGAGAAAATAAACAGTGTTCTTGGGAGACTGAATGGCATTTTTGTTCACTCAGCATCCCTTAGCCTTGTGCGTAACACTGATGTGTTGCCAGAGCTGGAAGGAATCACCTTCTACCTCCTTGTTCCTGCCGTATGTACTCAAGCTCTAAAGAGATGCATGTTATTTTTCTACAATTTTGTGAGTTTTATGCCACCCTCCTGGATTTGGATCGCTGAGACTGACCACAGTGCTAAAATGATAACTCTTTGGTATAATGGTTTTGAGGAGCAGAAGGGATAAAAGGATGACTTGTTCAGAAACATGTCTACAGAGCCCTCATATGACTAAAGTGTCAGGGCACAGCATAACTCTTAGTCCAATGTAGAAAGCGCTTTGTTTTCCCAAAAGGAAGGTGGAGAATCAGCAACATTTAGAATTAGTGACTCCAAGGTCTTCTCAAGTGTCCCTACAGGCTAGATTGACAATTCACTATGCCTACCACTCTAGCTGGTAGGAATGGTAACAGCTCAACTACCAACAACAGCTCAGATGTTGGAAACTGATTTCTAAATCACAGCCAGCCTTAAAACTTCCTCCTAGAGTTAGATCATCACGTGAAGGAGTGCAGAAGATACCCACATGTGACTCAATTTAGTCACCAAGAGGATTCTGTCAGTCCCGTGCTCCCACCTTAAAATACCTATTTTTTTCTGGTATGCAGTTTACCAAAATGTCTAGACTGCTACCTGTATGAGCACTTCATATGTATAGCTCCATCAGTCTTTGTACCATGTAAAATTTTATTAGCAAAGGTTTTCTATAGCCCTTCCAAGCCATTGTAAATGATAGAGTGTAACGGAAATCTCTGTGTTCCCTTGTAAATTACTGCCCACCATGACGACTCATTTTAGCTGTTCTATTTTAAAATGTTGCTCTAGTTTTAATTAATTTACTTTTCTGCAGTGATTTCATACAGGACTAATTTTTGGCTATGTGAAGTAACATGGGCTATAGCCTTCCCACTGTTAAAAAACAAAACCAAAACAATTAAATCTATGAGCCCAAATGAGCTCTTCCCCTCAGAAGAAGTTATTACATTGACATCCTGAATGATGCCCTTTCCCAGACAAAGGGAAAAGAAACAACAAAGAAAATTGGGGAATGGTGGAAAGAAGAAAAATAAGAAACTGTCATTTATGCAGCTTCAAGGATGGTGAGGGACTTGTGGGATAGAGGAAGCAGTAACAGAATTAATGGGAGCATCTGAGGAACGTGAGACAGGAAAGTGGCATACAGTGACTTTCCACAGAAGAACTGGTGGTGTAACACATCTGACCTAAAGAAGCAAGAGTTGATCCTACCCCTTATCAGGATGGTGAGCCCTACATACACCTGTACAGATACACCTGCAGAGGCCTTTCTGTAAGCAAATTTCTAATTCCACTGAAAAGTAGTACCAGTTTTACTTGATCAGCATACTTCCAACAGATCAGACAGATCATCATTGAGTTTCCAATCTCTGAAAATCTGATTTCATGCTTAGTTTTGAAAAAAGTTTCTCATGGAGTTCATGCATGGCAATTAATTGTTTTGTTACTATATATGTGCATGAGAAAGAATACTTGTATTCCTTCATACTTATTGTTATACTCCTGTGACCAAATGAAAGTGTACAGGCACTCTTCAGAATTTTGCTCCTGTTACCTAGGAAAATGGGTATCAGTCTATTACTTTATTCCTCACAAAGCATTTTACAATATGTAATTATTTCAAGGGATGGGAGGGTGCCAAACAATGCGGCAATAAATTTCATAAAATAAAAATAACGAGTTTGGTTTCCTGATATTCATGAAACTACTTTTTTTCCTGACTATTCAGATGAATGGCTGATATTTCTTCCAAATTCAGTAATTTTGCCTTGCAAGGGTTGGTGTGAACACTGGTTTCTGCTTCAGGTCATGTGGGTTCAAAGCTCTAGAGTTTCACTTTGAATTTGATGATTGCTTACTGAGAACCATTTGTCTTCACTCGCATAAATCAACCTACATTCAACAAGAATAGACCATGGTTTCCTCAATGCTTAAAAAAGGAGGGAGTGAGCTTCTAGCATGCTTTTAATGGTTATAGATTTCATAGTGAAAACTTTGCAGAGTGGTACTCAAAACAATTCTTTGGAAAATACATATGTTTCTAGTCCACATATCTTTCACACTTGTGTTTCTATGTCTTTTGAAAACAGGAGAGACTTTTTTCAAGCCTGTGATTTAAAAAGAAACCCAACCTGAAATGGGCTTCTAGTGCACTCACATGGCCCTGATCCGGTTCTCATTAGAGTCTGATCAGAGGCTTTTAGTGACCTCAGGAAACACTGGACTGTGGGGCATTAGTAGCAATATGTTATTATGAAACCAAGTAGAGACAAAGAACATAAAGGAAGAACTTTTCCCTCTTTTACCTTTACTTTCCTCTTCTAGAAATCTTTGTATGGCACTAGTCTTAAACCAGGAGCAAATCTGAATTACTTCAACTCATTTTTACACTTTGCTTCTGTGGATAATTTTCGGTGATAATTTTTCTTTGTTCACAATATGAAATTCGCTCTGCGTTGTTCTATTTTACAATAACCATTCTTAAAGATACTTTGAAGTGAACAACTTGGAATAATCATAAATCTCACTGTCATACAGACATATGTGAACTTTCTTTTGAAAGCTTCATTGTTAGTCATCTATTTCGTCTGGGATTACCCCAACCCCATATTTTTCATCCTTTATCCCTTTTATGAAGGATAGAAACTTTAAATATTTGACAAACTCTAATCTCAACCTAATTACAATTTGACTAATTACATCACATTAATTTTACTCCCTTTTTTTTTTTGTCCAAGGCTAATACTGTAACGTCTCAAATGAGTTTATAGACAGTCTCTTTATGCATCCAAAGAGTAACACTGAAATGAGGAAATACATAGCACAAAGAAACTTCACTTAAGAGCATTGGAAATATGATTATGCTGGTGATTAAACAACAAGATCTAATCTGGTTTCAGGCCTACAGCTGAAAATCATCTTTTGTAGAAGTGTGCCTTCCAAGGTTATTGTAAAATTATCCCAGGCACCAAAGTGATGAATGGTCCCAGCATTTGCTGTGATATGGATGCCATCCCTGTGGGGCTTCACCAAGCGGGATTTTTCATGTGGACAGACTCACATGGAGGACAGATGGGAAAGAAAACAAAATTAGTTGATCTGCGCTAGAGCAAAAATCCATCTTTCCTTTGCTACCCAGATTGTGCACTTGCTTTTTTGCAGACACGGAAATGTGTTCTTAAATTATACGACTCTTCCCTTTTTTCCTTTGTGGAGTGATCTGAATGTTTTATGATGACCTTGGGTTTAGTGCTGATTTGCATTCTTGAACTTTCATGCCAGCCTAATTTTAGAAATGTTAAGTAGCAAGCCTAATACCTAAGTTAGCACAAAAAAATACTGTGTCTCCAGTTGCATTAATAACAGCTTTAGTCTGATTTTGAAGACAGGCAGTTCTTAACTGTAAAAAAAGTTTCAGATGGAAATGATCACTCAAACTTAGCTTTGTCAAAGTCCAACTAATGAACCAGACAAAGAGTAACAGTTTAATTTAGCAGACAGGCAAGGCTTCCTAGGTCCCAGTCCTGGGATGATACCAGCAGTCCCACTGACAAAGATACTGTAACTGGTGCCTTGAAGAATCAGGGCCAATAATGGTTCAGGCAGCACATCTGAGAAAAATCAGCTCTTAGACATTTTAAATGCTTGATGTCAAAAAGAAGTCTCTTTGATACTTACATCATTACGTGCTTAAGACAGAGAAGGAGAGGAGTTAAACTATCCTTCTGTTGCATCTGTAAGAGGTGCAGTTTGATTCTGAGATAACAGAAAAGTTGCAAATTTCATAATGTATTTGCCTAAAAAGCAGAGTTAGGATAAGTCACTATTAGACTGCTTTAAATTATTGACAGCATTTTAAATGTATCTGTTAACTACACATCATTGCATTTTGAATGTAGGAAGTAGTATACCAACTAACTGTTCCAGAGGGGAGAGAAATGCAACAAATGCTTGGTGTATTTTTCCATCTACGTTTATCTCTTAATCAGATTTCCCAGAGTGAGAGGTTAAGCTTAGAAAGCCAGCAGAGATGTTAGGATTGTTTAACTGAAATATAACTAACACCTTAAGAACTGATTTGTGAGAATGAATTGCAGTCCAGAATGCTCTGAGTTTTCAAACTAAATTTGTTCTTAAGATAAAAGGCACTTTTTAAAGAATCACAGTTCTTGTTCTAACCATTCCCCCACCCTTGCCTCCAAGGCATTTCTTATAACTCTGATAAAATCACAGACCAGGTGCTCCAAGACTTTCAAAATAATAAATTCCAATCTGTCACTAAAAAATAAAAGGTTAAACAAGTTTATAGAGGGAGTTCTGTTCCAGGTGTTATTTTGAAAGTGTATGCCTAATTTATCATTTTTCAGTAATAGTTACAAGTGATAAAGATCATGTAAATACTCTGTATTAGAAATAAGCTTTCATTTTGTCATGCAGATAGTACTAATGACTAAATAGACTTTAATCAGGAGATCTCCACCTACTAATGTTAGGACTTCTTAAGAGTAATGTTATAATCAGATTTTCTCTAAAATAAAACACGCTGTAGAAACAAAACCAAAATGAAACTCAAACATTGATTATGTACCAGTTTTTATAAGAACCAGAAACTTTTCACAAGTCACCTACTTTGGAATGGACCTTGTATAGGTTCAGTGGGTACGTCTACCAAGTGGAACAAGGCAATGGAAACTGCTAATATCTTCCATATGTGACAGCCTTTGAATTATTATGCCATTTTGGATACAGTGAATGGACTATTCTAAACCAGCAGTATGTCAGATGAGTGGCTGGGTTTCCCTGTAGTTCTTCTTCCACTGTTCTCTGTCATCTTACACTGTTCTAATTCTGCTATCTTGTCCATTATTTATTAAAACATATAGATAAAAAAATACAACAAGTTTTGCCCAAGAGGTCTGAAACATGTGCTTTGGCCCAACATGAATCAAAGGGAAGGCTATAATTCTCAGCTTTTTTGAAGCCAGGAGGAAAATCCAGGCCTCAGTTAAACAAAGTGCATGAGTATGTTCTAGAGTCCCATTCAATTCACTGTTTTTTCCTGTCTGCAGTGTGGGTTTCTTCATCTCTGTCAGTGGTTTCTAAATCAGGTACAGCAGCATTTGGGGTGGCGTTATGCTGCAAGCAGGTAGTAAAGACTTATGGATAGGCTTCCACATCTCTCTCTATATATAATTCCACAGGCTCCATAAATGAAGAGAGGCCGCCTCACTCAACAAGGGACAAAATTTCTCTCACTTTACTTCCCTCTATGCTACTTTAAAATCTCTCTGTTTTTTCCCCAGCTTTCATTTTTTTTTTTTAATTGTTCTTTCTTTTTAGCCCCTTCCCTCCCTGATCCCATATGAATACAGTGGCAGAAGTTAACTGCCCTGAAGCTCTCCTGTTGAACTAATTTTCAGAAAAGATATAAACAGAGTTCACTCTAAGCTTAGCTTGTATAGATGGCAGAGGCGAACTTACAAACTCTTCAGATACAATTAACATATCAACTCAGGGCACTTTCCTGTATAAAACTTGAAAAGAGAAAACTGCAGATGGAACAGACCTGAAAACTGAGTTTTCTCATACATGATTAAAGACTGTTCTTCAAAATGAAAAGAAGCTCTAACAAAATCTTCTGTTACGTTTTGAAACTCTAGGGAAGATTTATACCAGCTTCCCTCAAGGAGCAAAAAAGAAAATGAACAACTATAGCTATACTACATAGTCATATCAAGGTTTCTCAGTGTGGAAGTTAGCTTCTACTGTTCATACACAAGTAAGCTGAAGTTTCCATTGCTTACTCATAAGACGCAATGCAAGTTTCACAATGCATACAATGGTGAAGTTTTGCAGTGTTGTGGCTGATTCTGTGTGTTTAACTCTGTTGGGTTTTAATATGCAGCGATTACGCTTAAATGTGGAGTCTTTTAGCAAGGCAAGTAAATTACTCTAAATTAATACTTTTAATTTTTTGAGACAGTAAAAGAATCATTCTCCAAGTAATTTGTGGTAGTAAATTCAGTAGTAAACTCAGTAAATAGCAATTTAGTATGAATTGAACCGAGATAAATGAACTGGTAATTTCTTGAAACTAAAAGCAATTATTTAATTTAGGATGTAAAAATAACACTTAGAAAAGTTACTACTAATTAATATAGTTAGTTCTTACTTAGATGTCGTAACCAGCTGTGCTCTATTATGTACTCCTGTAGTGTGTAAAACACTTGCAAAATGGACGTTTCTTTTACCCCTTCAAGGTAGGTGAGTTTTGAGCATTCTGTATTCGTGCTGCATTTCTTTCTTTTAGGCAGGTATTTAAACTTCTTTTTTTTTTTTTTTGAAGATGATAAATATTTGGGCACACTAAAGTTATTTTATCATAGTACATTACTCCTGATAGATAATAAAAAGAATTAACAATTAAGAGTTTCACAAAACCTTTCTTTTACAGCTAGAGAGACCTGTGAGGAAATGGTGGTACTGAGCTTCAGCACCAGAGAGCAGCACCATCCAAGAATTGTGATTCAAAGTTCACCTGAACCCCAATCCTGTTCTGTTTGAAACAGACATGCCCTCATTTCTTTGGGGGTATAGAGTATGTAATCATCCTTTTGGATAACTTTCCCAACTGACATATTTAAAGAAGGACCTATAGCAATGGTCGGGGTTTTTTACCACTTTGATACGTACCCAACACATTCACTTATGGAATAGAACCAGTAAGTAGCCCAAGTTTTCACACCACAGCGCATGATTAGTCTAGATCTAACATGATCAGGAAAAGGACTGTCAACCATAAGACTGGCTCCGTACCCCAAACAGATGGATTTGGGTTAGCAATATCTAGCTCTTTATTTTCTTTTGTTTAGGATTTATAAATAACAATGTCAAAGTGACTAGTAGACATTACTGTTCTCCTTGGGAACAGTTCAGCAATGCCCTCTGGCAGTTTTTGCGCTGAGCATGGGAGCGCAAAAGAAAGTCTAAAAAGCATGCAATTACCCCCAGGAAATAATTACAATGCAAAAAGCACTGGATGGTACAAGTGACATTCCAGTAAACGAGGTGAACTTGTATCATCGCCCTGCTTTGCCTCAGGGATATTCCTGCCAAAGGAGTATCATCCAGTTCCAAGAACAGCCAAGGATGGAGGTGGGGCTGTGCATCAGCCCTTCCAGGTTGGAGCCTGAGGGAGCCAGAAGTTGTGGGCAAAGGAAACTCCTGCTAAGCCAAGCACTGACATTGCAACTCCCAAAAGCCAGGGCAGCAAAGCTTGCTGGAGGTGATTTTTAACCACCAGGTTGGAAACCAAACCACACCCAGAGCAGCCTTGCTTATATATGAGACTTTCTTATTCCAAAATTAATGATTAAGAGAAATATGGGAAACAAAGTATTTTTTATGCCTAGATCTGTTCACACTCACTCTCATGGGAGCAGAATTAAACTCTTCTCTCTTCTTGGACTATGTTAAACTTCAAAGTTTAACCAAATGCTGGATTCCTTTCAATTCTAACCTTCTTTCCATCTCTGCTGAAGAAGTCTCTCTTTGTCTGCAATAGGTAGAAGCTATACCCAAACCACACTGCAGAAACAATGGCTGGAAGAACAAGCAATTAAGGTGAGTGTGGCCAGGTTTTATCCAGCAACTTTTCCCACTCACAGCAACCTTTTAAACCAACTCAACTAGCCTCACATATATATGCAGAAAACCCGTATTTACCTAGTTAGATTTTCTTATGTAGCTACTGTTTACAGAGGCACACAGAACAGCAGCATTTAGTACATGGTACTATTGCTCTCCTAACCTATTTTCAAAACATCTTCAAAAATTGCATATTGACCATTTCAGAATTGGAATCAGCTGTTCCACATTTTCTAGATGCCTTCTGGGAATATACAAAATAATGCTGATAGGACAAGAAATTAATGCACTTACATACCTCTTTTCTGTCTCTGGATTACTATTATCATAAAAATGGAATTTAACTTGAAAGTCTGCGGTGTCTGTATACACTTTCAGCACCCTCAGGTGATCCCTACTATGCAGCTCTGTGTTACAGTGCTGGGTTCTAGACACTTGGTCAAACCAAATCCCTCTTCTGAGCCTTCCAAGGTATGCTCAGAGATGGGCCTGCCAAAACCGTCAGATTATCTGCTCTCCAAATAAAACAAGTAAATATATAAAAATGCTTAAATTGAAGTTGCCTCAAGCACTTTTACCTCACATAACCAGCACTTTTGGAAAGGTCCCATTGACCTTGGCAGCATATTTGAACATGGCTGAACAGTTCTTGAGCAATTTTTCCAATGAATTAGGCACAAATAGGCATGCGTCATTGGGCACACATGCAGCCTTTTCTATCTCCTCTTTCCCCTTAAAAATTAATAATTTCTCAAAACTGCCATGCAGAGAAAGTCACAGAAAGCAGTATGTCCTAGTGTATTACTGGCTCATGTTTAGTATTTGAAATTACTTAGCTTTGTAAACACCACAGTGTTGGGTTCTGACCAGAGACCATTTAGCCAAATGCATTTATCTTTTCTGACGTTCATCTTAATCACAGAATTATCATAAACTGGACATGTGAATTGACTGTGCATAGTTTTGTTACCCAAGAGGGAAAACTGATTAATTTGGAAGCACTGACACCATGTATTAAACTCAGTCATCAACTTTTCACAAATGTAAAAGTTACACCAGTGAAAGCAGAGAATTGTGACTAATGTATTACATGCTGTGAATGAAGTCTATCTATTCGCTAGTTTTAAAACGCTTTAGGAAAGTGTACAAAAAATATCCCGCTGCTACAATTGCAATCTCACACAAGCCTTCAGCTCTTATATTATTGCCAGGTGATTCTACAGATCTGCTCTTTTTCTTGCAATTGGTTGTCAGACATCATTACCCCAGCACTATCAGTGCTTTGACCTGGGCAGGGAATCAGTGTTACATTGATGCTGCTGCATTGATGAGTATCCCCTACTTGGCTACCTTTCTCCATTTCCTCACCTGTCCTGTCAAGTGCCATTCTTCATTCATTTTCATTCTGCCCATCAATCATTCTTTTCTGCACCCGTACCTTAACTCACAAGTTGACCTGCCTTCTTTCATGAACTTTGTAACTCCACTACCTTTCTTTCCTCCTCTCACACTTCTATCTCTTCCTTTACCCTGTAGGTCATATGAAAAAAAAATTCCAAAAACTTGGGAGGAGAGAAAGTGAAAATGAAATATCTTGTGTTATAAGACAGCACCTCAACTAGAAAAATTATGACTCATCTGTAGCTTTCAGCACACATCTTTCCGTACAGTACTCTGACTGGCACCAAACATAAACATCTGTTATCATAAGAGTCCGTACTTGCCATTCTACGTTGTTCCTTCACACTTTCTCACATTGATAACATGTTCCAAAAGCTTTCTTGCTTTAACATCACATATTATGGAAACAGCTTTGGGCTGCCATGAAACACTCATCCCAACTCAATCAAAACGTAACACAAGCCTTAGCTCTATATTTTCATCTGTGGATGTCAGGACACAGTACAAAGTTCAATGTTGTTATCCCACTTCACAGAGTGAAAGACCAAAAAAGAGAACATGATTAACCCAACAAACCAGTAGCATAGCCACAAATGGAGGCTATGTCTTTCAAAACTTTTACCTGTCCCCTGGTCAGTGTCACACAAAGAAAGTAGGAAAGCCATCTACATCCTGAGTAGAAGTTCACTCCCTTCGTTACTACAGCTTCTTCTGGATCTTCAGTTACACAAAGACTGTGGGGCTGGATTAATAATGGGCATTTAATTATGTTTTTTTACTTTCTTATAATGTTTAAAATTGAAATGCCTATATAGAGCTGTTTTCTTACAGTTTAGAAAACATCCAACAAAACTTAAGAGTAATTATATATCAATATTACTTTTAAAGAGTAGCTAGATACATAGAAGATTTTATGAAATTATTAAAATGGAATTATGCCTCAGTGTCATGTTAAGCCAATTGATACGATTCTATAGTTTCTTTTAAATTTATATTTGCAATATATATTTGCAACATATATTTGCTTTAATTTATAATGGGGCAGTAAATTAGTAAACTGCACTCTTCCAAAATCTACTGTTCATTAGCACAAGTACAGACAATCTTGGAACTTTTATTTAGAATTAAGAGAGGAGGGAAACGTGAGAGCAGTTGAAAGCAAGATTTCTCAGGAAAAAAAAAAAAAAAAACAAAGCTATTTAATGTCCATTTCAGTTTGGTTTGATGTTTATTTGTTTTTTCAGTTTGCAGTAAGTGCCTTGTTATGATCACGTGAAAAACTATTAGAGAAAAGTAGAAAGCTTTGTAGGGTTTATTTGTAGCAACAAAAGCTAGGGGAATTACATAAAAGCAAACTGAACATAAAATATGTAAAGATAGTACATGTTGCAAATTAATAGCTTATTTTTAAAAAGGAAATTTAATAAAGCAATGTTGTTAGCTATTTGAAAACTGGAAAAATTAAACACGCCGGGAATGTTGGCAAGTTTTCCTACCTGAGCTGGATTGTGAATAACTAGTTATTATACTTCTTGTATTTGCAATCAGAATGAACTAGATGATAATATTATTCAAATATGCAACTGGAAATATCATTGTCTTTCCAAAATATCACATGGCATAAATAATATAGATTTTCACTATAGGATTTTTAAATCAAGGTGTTCTCTCAAGTTCACTGTGTCTGTAATTTTATAATATAAACCTAAACTACTACAGTTCACTGTCAGTGAACTCTGATACAATTTTGAATCCGGAAATTAATTTTGCTGCTGTAATATACTGAAGGAATTAAAATCAAAATGATACTGCAAAGACAAATGTTCCTCACAATATGTAATCATGATTAAAAAGAATGCAAAATCAACCTATAGCCACAATCTCAATGTAAGTAGTATTAATGACAGCACAAATGCTTGATTTTTAAGTGTCTGCACTGAAAAGATATATTTGATGTGACAGTTACCATGGCAACTACTCACTTTCAGTGCATACTAGAGTATATAGTTGTGTAAAAGCTGTTGATGCATGACACCTCACTGTGACAACCTTACCATATATATTTATATATAATTGTTTTATTTATTTCTTAAATAGAAAAAATTTCAAGCGAGAAACATTTAGCTGTCCTGCAACTTAGTATTGGTTTATGAGTGGTGGTAGGATCTTTTAATAGCACTGTAGAAAGAACAGTCACACAGAGAACCAATGACGGAGAAAAAGTTTTCACTTCATGGTATTTTCACACAGCATTTCTCTAGATTCTTGGCTGTCCAGGCAAATTTGTGGTTTGAAATTGTTGTGCATTTCTTGCTTATTACCACTTACAGATTTATTTTTTTTTTTTGCTGAGGCAAACTTTTGCTTTGGACTCTCCAATCTAAGTATATGTATAAATCAAATATTTCTAGAAAAAATAACTTTTATAAATATAAAAAATACTGGTCATTTGATCTGTCTTGTATATATCATACAAAGCCTATGATAACTTTGCATATAGGAAGAGAGTTGTGCTCTACAGATAAGAAAAAAAAAAAAAGGCGAGATTAATTAAAAAGAAAAAGAGGCCAGGGAATATCAAAAAATACCCAGAAATTTATAAAGGTCTAGCATGGGTGCATCTGAAGCATGAATTAGTTCTGCAAAATAAACCCTTTGTTTTGGAAAGGAAACTATCAAGAAGGAGCTTGGTGCAAGGTGCGGTAGGAAGTGGTAGCTGGACCTCATGAATATTCTTCCTAAGAACCTAAGTGATAAATTTCAAAATCTCAAAACCTTGTTTCCTGTAAAGTATTAAAACACATCAGGGGAGCATTGAGGCTACACCAGAGAGGATGCACCTAAACTTTCTTGTCTTGCTGTTAAAAAGTGGTGTTTACTATGTCAGCTTAGAAGATGTTGGCAGCTCAACAGCTGACATCCCATGCCATGGGATGCAGAGAGGCCTACAGAACTTGGTAGACTCAACAACAGAGTCCTGAAGTTTGGGTGTTCACTGTAGAAGTGTGTGAGACAAGTTTTCCAAGATGAAGGAGGGTCAGAAGAGCCTTCTCCTCTACTTGTCTAAAGAGCTCCCCCATAGTCAGACTGAGCAGTGGAGCCCAACCAGAATGAATACAGTCTTCTTTCTCCTGGCTGATATGCCTCTGTATCTTTTCTACCAAGGTTTTTGGGAAGAGCAGGGAGGGGCAGGAGGACAGTAACAGAAGGAAGGGGAAATTTCACCCCTATCTGCTCTTACACAGATATAGCCTGGGAACACACCCACATCAGATAGCTCTGAATTAGTCTAGGCATAGCCAGCCATTCAGGTCACATTCCCTCCAGCTCTCCTACCTTGCTGCCTGAAGACAGCTCTCTTCACGGTTATGTGGTCTACCTCAGGTTTAGTTCACCCCAGCTGTGTGTACCTGCCACAAAGCACCAGAGCTGTGGAAAGAGGGAAGCACTGGTGGAGGTCTGGAGAGCATGGAGACAACCCCAAGTTATGTTCCAGGGAAAGTAGAAGTCTCAGGAGCTGCCCCAAGGCAAAGACGGCTGTCTACTGCCCCCGGCTGCCTCTCCCAAGGGGAGTGTTGTGGAGCAGGGATGGTTTAACAGGTTTCAAAATGTGTGGTGATGAGGGGAATACAGAGAACATAATGTAGGCCTGCAAGAAAAGCATTTCAGATCTTTTAGTCCTTATTGTTGCTCCTTCGTTAATCTCTGAAGCTCATAAACTTCCCAGAGGGATGTGCCACGTTTGAATGCTTTGACATATTAGATATCTGTGTGTGGGTTCAGTTCCAAGATCTTCAAATTTTTATGATTTTATAAATTTAAGATTATAATAATTTATTTTCACAGATGCCTGAAACTTTTTGTGTTGGACATAATATTCTTATTAATTTCTTCACTCATATATGTCTAGAAAAGGAAACCTCATATCGAAATCTGTGCCAGACATAGGTCCTTGCGTAGGCAGGGCTCTGTCCTTTCCTCTACTGGTAGCCATGGCACCATTTTTCTGTGGTAG
Source organism: Strix aluco (assembly GCF_031877795.1). NCBI lineage: Eukaryota > Metazoa > Chordata > Aves > Strigiformes > Strigidae > Strix > Strix aluco. The sequence continues at coordinate 70,009,136 of NC_133931.1, read as the reverse complement.
AAGCAAGGGAAACCCTTCATGATGACTTCAGATGTATCTGTGTTGTCCCTTCCACCTGAATGCTGGAGGCAAAAGGGAACCCGGCAGAAAGCAGACCTAGGCTTCATGAGTCCTGACAGAGAGCCCAGAAGATATTTATGTTCCTAAAGTGGGGGGGACACTTCTATGATGGTCTGGAGATAGCCATTGGGATGCCCATCTTTTCCATTGTGCTACCTTGTTACTTTTCAGTAAAGTCAGACTGGAGCAGTGACAAAGGTCACCCATGCACATAGGCTGAAAAGAGTACTTTTTTCAAGGAATAACTATTATAACTCCTCCTCATTATGGATATAGGGGAAAAACTTCTCCCACTTCAGACAGTGGAAAAATAGACTCCGTGACTACTTGGTTGTGTTTCAGCCATTTACTCAAAGCTAACAGGGATTGCCATCAGAACTGCATGGACATTATAGTGGTTATCCTAATGCATACACTCACATGCCCACAATATACGAACAAGGTAAGAGATAGAGTTACCAGACAAGAGACCTACAGATAACATAACATTCCTTTTGCAGGGTGTCCAAAGGCTCCTCTGCAGGCTGATGCAAAACAGCTTGTGGGGAAATCTGTTTCTCTTCCCTCTTCTTTTTCCCTCTGCCCCAGAATACCCAGACTGAATATCCAGAATATTCATCTGTTGTTCCAGATTCACTCTTCAGTACTGTTTACCAAATGTCTGTCTTTAGTGATTATTAATGCCTTTTACTGTTAATGATTCTCCACAGTTATAAGGTCTGAATATGTTTTCTCATGAAGGACCAATAACAATCACTATCACTACCATGCAGACCACATGGATGTATGACCTATGGCCACCAAGCTGTGAAAACTGTATAGATAGTCTGAGAAAAATCAGAGGGGCTTGACCTCCAGAGATGCTCCTGAGAGCACCCAAGAGGCATAATGTTTAGCCCTCTTGTAACAAAAGAGTTTGAACTTTCCATGTAACACTCAAGGCTGAGCCTCCCCATACCTGGGAAGACTGGCTGCCAGAAGGGCCACACCGGACTTTCCACCACCTTTGCGGTGAGCTCCCATTTTGACCAACCAGGCAAGGGCCTCTGGGAGGTTTTGTGAACACTTGGTAGTCCTGTGGGATTGATAGCCTTTAGATCTCTGTTATTTTTCTTTTCGTTTGCGCCATTCTAAGGGTAAAATATTCTTTCTGTCAGTCCTGGATTGGATACAGCTATAATTTGCAATGACCTACAGGGCACAGAGTTATAGGCCTCATGGACACACAACTCAACTTGAGGGTGAGGTTATGATTAAGAGAAAAGTTAGAAGTTTCTTCACAGAACTTACTTCAACTTTCAATATTTCAGGTTTTTTTGATTGAATAATCTATGAAAATTATGTTACCAATGATGTTGCTTGTCTCTTACTAGGAGAACTATTAGTAAAAATTTATTATTATTGTGAAGAAAAATTTGCTACAATAAGAAGTGAGCAATCCAACTGAGAAACCAATTTGAGAAAATCACATATCTTTTCCCATTTTCTGAAAGCGAATAATAGCTGGCAATGAAATAGTACAATGAGAGGCATAGTTACTATCCAATACACCCACACCTGAGGCCCTAGGCTTGAAACTATGAAAGAAGGGTGTAACAGAAAGGTGTACCAGTCACTGTTAAGACTGTTACATTTAAGCACACTGCAGAACAAAACTGCTTAGGTGGTCATATGAATAAATTAAGTCCCTGTCGAAACTTTTCTGCTTGCTACTCTTGAGTTTGACTGCAAATGTGTTGGGACACAGAAAAAAATGTGATGGTTTTGTGACTGTGGAGTTTGTTTTGTCATGCCCCTAAATCAATGAACTGTAGTCAAAAATTGCAGTGCACTTTTTACACAAAGTTTTGTAGCCACAACTATGTGAATGACTGTACTTTAGTGACATTCAGATGTAGCACTAACTCAGTGTATGGAAGCAATTGCTTTATCCAGCATAAACCATGGCAAGTTACTGAAAAAATTCCTTAAAAGTGTCAGGTTGGGCAAGTTCCCAAGGAAACATAAAATGCTTTAAAGACTTAAAAGACTTCCAATCTAGTACTCCACAAAGTTACTACATTGGTACTTTCATGAATAAAACCAAGGCAAAACAGTCCAGTGGTTTATCTCAAGTGAGTATACTTCAGTGCAGCTTCTTTCAACATCCAGATCCCCACTCACTGATAAACTTTAATGCTGTTCTTTTCTCATGGGCAAGAGGTCTGTGAAGAGTTGACCGGGTCAGCAGAAGAAGTGTGCATCTGGATATACTCATACAGTAGCCAGCTCAAGAGAACAGTGAAATTGTTTTTGCAAGTAGCAAAGATACAACCAATAAAACCTCCCATTATAGAGTAGATGTCCTCCTGTTAATATAAGTGTCAGTCATGTAGGCATCCTTCCCTTCTCTCCTCTGCTCTCATTTTATAAAGTAGTATAACTGTAACTAACACTTAGCAAAAAACCGGACCAGTATGTCCAGTGGTTGATTCTGAATACAGTACATACATGTCTTCAAACTTGACTGTGCAGCCTGTATAGTTGTATCTTATCTCCTATACTACTTCTCCTTCCCACCAAGTTCCACAGTCCTAGATTCCTGGAAACTCACTTCCTCTTACTCTAAGCAGTAGAATACAAAGTACTAACTAGGAAGAAAATAAGATACTTGACTTCCGAACATCCATATTAGCCAGTAGATCATGTATTTTTTCTCTGCTGGCAATAGAATATAAACACCCCAGATGACATTTTATTGCTGATCCTTATGGGTAGTGAAATGTTTAACATCCTCTTATGCAGCTGGGTCTGCATGAAGGTCAACAGTAACTCAATTGTTGGCATTGTGAAGCAGGGTACAGAAAGTTTACATTCTAATAGCAATGTCACTTGTGATACTTATGGCTGCTTACAATAGGATTGGAGGGTGTTTTTTTCTTCTTTTCAAGGTTTGTGACATTCATATGATGCAAAACTCTCTTACAAGCTTTATAATGGAAAAGTCTCTACAATCTTCAAGCTATGGCCTGCCACAAAAGAAAACACAGTTGTTATATATTCTGAGAACTTAGAGTACACTGTGATTGTGTCATATTTTGGCAGACCTAAAAGTTCAAATATATAATTGCAAATTTTAAGAAAGAAGTCTGCCATTTCCCTGCAGCAGCCTGTAACTTGAATGTCATTGGAAAAATGAGAGTCAGTGGCCGGTCAGACTGCTACTGATGCTGCAACTGTCTGAACATATTTCCATTCTGCTGATTGGCTAAAATACCATTGTGAGTTACTGGAAATAGTGGCCATTTTGGTAAACAGTTATTGAAATAACATTGGGAAGAATACACAAAAGGCAGTAAATTTTATATCCACAATTTCATTTCTTGCAATGTATATTCAAAAGTTAACAAGACAGTAACTATCAGACTTTTGGAGAATCCAAAAGGTTGTATAGGAGCCACTTAGTAGAAGGGTTCCAAAAAGTTCAAATTATTTCTAAAATGAGATCTTCAAGAATTTTGCCTTCAAATTTGAACTCATAAAATTTGAGGATATGCACTAAATTACTCATATAAAACAGAAGCTACAAAGAGAATCAAATGGGAAATTAAATCAAACCTCAAGTCAGAAGCATCATAGTAATGAGATCATATTTTTGCCTTTATTCCCTCCCACTTCAGCTCCTTCCTGAAGTTCTCAAAGGAAGCAAATAAAAACCATGTTCTAGTGAACTTCTGTGTTTATAGATACAAGGACATTCAGTTAGCTGAGCTCTTCTATGCATTCATGTCACAAATGTACTGTATTATTCCTCTTTCATGTTAGTTCAAAAGCACTTTTGTAAACCATCAGTACATAGAATATTATAACACCATCACACTGGGGCAGCAAATAGACCATAGCTTGGGTTGGCCTCAAGAATGAACTACCTTGCCTCTTTGTTCCTTCAAGTCAGGAATATAGCACAGTAGGGAGATCAGTATTCCTGTCTCCTTTGCACTGAAAAGAGACATTTCTCCTCCAGAATGACTTGTGTACCCATGTATAATAATCCAGTCCATTACAAACCAGAAATATAGACATACTGTCTCCACATAGTGATGTTCAGGCATGTAGTTCTTCCTAACACAAGCAGGATTTTTTGTTTCACTCACAGTATTTGCAGAGCTGAGGATGGCTCAGCAAACATTAGAAAAGCTAGTAAATTCTGGTCTACCTTTTATAATGAGAGCAATTTTTACTATAAACCTAAGTTCAAGTGTCTTCTGACGGTAAGCCAGATTTTCAGTTTCCTTAGTAGAATAAATTAAATAATACAACAAAGTCTAATACAGGAAGGGGACCCTTATTAAAACAAAATGGAACTTCATGTGTTTCTGACTGTTTGAGCCTGAGGCTTCTCCCAGGTGCTAGTAATATATTGGCAGCCAAAGTCAGGCAAAAGTTCAAGGAAACACTTCTCTGCTTTTAAAAATTTGACAAGCAAAACTTCCAGTTACTGTTTTGAATAAATGATTTATAGCCAACTTTCTTAGGAACAGTTATCTGTCAAGGATATTTTGCTGTGAGTCCACATCTTGAAAAATCTGTTAATGAACTGTTCTACCCAGGTAGTGAACTATTTAGTGAAATATAGCTCTCCCTTTTGTGGCATAGAGCTTTTTGCATGATCCTAATCACAAAGAAAAAGTAGTCACTCAGCCTTGGGAAAAAACTTAATTTCTGCACTTTAATGCATCCATGATGCACTTTTTCTTGCTTTTGACTTTTACTGCAGTGATTTCTGTTATGCTGTGGTACAGCAGGAAGTCTAGCTGAGATACCATTCTCCAGCCTTCACCAGTAGTCGCGGCTTTGTCTGTGAGATTAATGTATTTTTCAGAATTGTTCTGTTCTCTCTTTAAGATTAAAAAAAAAAAAAAAAAAAAAGGTGTGCTTTAGTTTTTAATTTTTAAATAAAAAAATGTAGAATGTATTGTTTCAAATTAGAAGTGCTTTCTTTTTTAGCAAAAGCTAGTAAGTTCAAGTAAGCTTATACTTAACTCATTTTAAGGCTACTTTACACTTCTAAAGTAACATGCAGAGGTCATAATTTAACTGAGACTATACATACTCATATTATTTAAGGATAAGATTGCTTTAATGCATAACACTGTGCCCAATCCAGTATGCTACAATCATCAGAGGACACACTGAGCTAGTAGAACAAAAAATTACACATAAAATAATGAACCCTTGGAAATGCATTTAGTTTACTGATACATGTAGCCTCTACTTTCAGAACTTAATAATTTCACTATTAAACCTATCTGATTTGCAGTTAGGTTTTCACTGAAACAACTATCTTAGTAAAAAGAGTAATTAAAAAGAAAATCAAAACACCTGTGAATTGTGTTTGTCATGCAGAGATAAAGTTGTGATCTAAATGTTTGCTATCTGAGAAACAGGTTCCCAGGTTCCCAAAGAAGTCTTTTGCACTTTGATAACACTTCAAAATGGAGAAAGAGACAATATACCCATTCACTCTGTTGAACTGAGTTCTGTGCACGAAGAACATGGGTATCCTTATAGAAAGAGACAGAATCCTTGAACTCTAAACAGCGAGCATATCTATGATATATTTTCCAGAAAAAGTCAATGCAGTTGTTGATCTTTAGCCATTCCTCTTCCTTAATCAGCTAATGCCATCTACACTTACGCTTTCTTCTTGTAATTCAGAAATGAAGATCCCAGCTGACAAAAGTCTTTAATGAGTTACCTCCGTTTTGCACTTAGAACCCCAAGATGAAGTGTCATAGATAAATTATATGTTCACACTGATGTATACACCTAGGCTACAGTATTTGCAATATTAAATCCTTCAACCATTTCTAATATTTGGCAAATGTAGAAATTCTTTATTCTCTTAATTAGGTTAAATTGGGATGGGGGCGGGGGGGGGGGGGGGGGGGGGGGGCAGGGGGAAGGCCCCATATAGCTCCTGTTAAGTGACAGAGGTTTACTGAAGATTTTAATTTTTTTGTTGAGTTTTTGTTTGCATTTTAAAGGGGGACATTGTTTTACAATCAATATACCATGACCCCACTCAAAAGATCTGCAGCACTGTACAAATTTCTGAGAAGTGATTTCTTAAATGACAGCATAACATTTGGCTTCTCTGGAATGGGAGACTTACCACTACAAAAGTAGAAGGGAGAAGGGAAATATGTAAAGGATAACAGATTAGAAAGGGAGAAAAATCTTGATTTAAGTAGAAAAGTACTAGAGAATATTTCACATTCTGCTTAAATGAAGACCAGAATTGAAGTATGATGATCTGATTTGCAACTAGCTTTCTTTTTTTTTCTTTGAAAAAGGAATGTTAGAGATCACAGTTACTGGAGAATGAGATACAATAATAAATACAATAGAGTGTAAAACCAGTTTGGTCTTTCATATTTGTGTATTACTGGATTGATGTGCTCTCTGTGTGTTTTCACCCATTCTTCAATCCAGCATAAAACATATTTTTAGAAGAAATTACACAATGTAGAATATATCCCAGAAGAGCTGGATTACACTATGATAAAGTTCTAAGGAGATATTGCTAAGTATTACCATATTCATCACTGGGCACTGCTTTTGAGACTTCACAAAAGCAATCAACTTAAATGAAGAAAAGAACTTCCTTTCAAATAGTAGATCTATCCATAGACAAAATAAACGATTCAACTGAAACATGTTTCTCAATTCTTGGATTTATTCCCAGTTTAACTGGCAATTATTTAGCTTTTTCTTGGTGGGGATGATTTCCTTGGTCTGGATAAAGTATTGAAATGCATTTTCAGATGTACAAAGGTGTATATTGAATTTTCTTGGTACCACAGAGCTAGCAAATATTATTTCAGCAACTTACAAAACACTGTTTTTAATCAAGGCCTAATTCATATTTATGTATGGTTGATGAGCACCATACCAGCAGTATGAAGAAGTATTAAATGCATATAGTCCATTTAAAATGCTTATAGTCTGATAAGGTTTTTTGCAATAGAATTACTGTATTTGCAATTTTATTCCTTTATTTGGTTACCAGAAAATTTGGAGGAAATGAATTTTTTTTAATTTCTTTTATCATTAAATAGATCGTCTTCTGACTACATGAATGAGAAATGGTGATCTAGTCAGTTAATTCTGGGTACAACTTTCTTTCCCTTACTTTCTGCAAAATTTGCTAAAGGAGAGGTTTGCCTGAATAACCACAGACACATTAAACTACACTCTTACTATTATGTTGAATGAGAAAACCACAAAAAGGGATTCTAGTGCTCAAAATTCCTTCCGTACATGATTCAAGAGATGCCTGGCTGAGCCAACTTTCCTTGACTTGACTCCACTGACAACCCAATCAATGGACAGGGATCTCTTTTGTCCCAGAAAAATCCTGGAAGAAGTCATCTCCTTGTGCAGAGTAACTGAATTCCACTGTTAATACATTCTCATACATTATCGTTGAGATCCACTTCATTAGGTCCACAACAAGTAGATAAACTTAGAAAAACTCCACTGTTTCTATTTTGAGGTAACTTTATCACTACTTATTAAAACTTACCATAAACACTGTGCTTTCCTGACATGTGTTAACCATCTTCTTGGACAGATATGAAAAACCTCTGCCTCAGAGAGGGGGGAACATGGAAGAGTGAATGACGTCTCTCCATGTGGAATCATAGATAAAGACCTCTGAAATAACTTGGGAAAGATCACTTTAAAATCTAGTCAGACAAACAGAACTGGAGGATGTTTCAGAAATTTCCCTACTAATGAGCTTGGATTTAATCATCCCCTAAAGAGTATTCTCACAAATTTAAAAAAAAAAAAATATTTTTAAATACGAGATAAATATGTTTATGGAAATATTTAAAAATAGTAGGAGAATTTTTGAAATTGTTACACCATCCTTAATTTTGTTGTTGGTTTCTATTATAACCAGGTATTCAAACTGCTGACCTCCACAGTGTAAACACATATATAGGTACTTTGGAACTAAGAACACAACCACTACCAGTGAAACACGAAAGGAAAATAAATAAATAACTTAAATAAATAGTTAAGAGCAAACCCAGATAAAATAGAAAAGAATAGTGGTCATGAAATAAAATATTAAACTTCTAAAAGAAACTTGAACAAAAAAATAAGAAAAAAAACCAAACCTTTTTCCCTGCTTTTTGTGTTGGGAAAGGGAGAAACTAAGATAATTTTTATGAAATCAATTGAATAAATCATTTCCTTTCTCTCTTCTCATGAGAAAGGAGATAAGATTTTAAATAAAAGTTTTTTTAATGAAAATAAGATTTCATTTAAAACAAGACAGTACTGATCAAATAATGATGAAAGTGCAAATCAGAAATAACAAATTTTTTTAAATGGTGAAAAAAATACATTTTAGCAATGTAACTATAAAAGTGAAAATATTTCCTTCGTATGCTGTAGGTCACCCCCAAATACATTAGCACCTGGAGGTGGGGGGTGGGAGGGATTATAACAGTCTGATTCTTTTTAGTTTGCTGTATATGATGATTCTTCAGAAAAGCTGTAACTAAGCAGCCAAGGCGTAGCCGCTGTGATTTGTCCTGGCTCCGCAAGCTGAGTCTGAGAGGAGTTTGTGGCTGGAGGGGGATTGCTCTTCTCCAGAGTCACATCAAACACACACTGCTGGGTGCTGCTTTTGGAGCACCTGGTGAAACTGGCAATGGAGGAGAAACACAGCAAGCAGCAAACATGCAGCAAGGGTGCCGACTAAGAGACGTGCTGTGAGGAGCACAAGGAGCCAAGCATGAGGAGTGACAGAGAGAAGGTGACTTTCCAGCAGACCCCAGGGAATATTTGGAATTTTCCCAATCACATAAGCCAGAGGTTCTTGCTAGATGTGACCTATAGCACAGGGACAGTGTGGGCAGGACCTTTATTTGCACCTGACAGACTGCATTTGCACCTTCAAAAAGTTAACTCTAGGTAATTCTCCTCTGTTCTCATAAAACTCCACCTGAGACACTGGACACCTTCTGCTGCACTCACTCCAAAGGAAAGAAGACAAAGGATGAAGCACTGCAGTATTGAAGCATTTCTCAACAGTAGCCGTCTCACACCTGGAAAGCACAAATCTCATAACAGTGTAGAGAACAGTTATGATTACAGATTTTCTTTGGTTTTGTTTTATTGAAGATCATGCCTTGAAACTTTCCTAGATCTTTGTAGGCAGCTTCTGTTACAAACACATGATGATTCATACCAACATTAACCCAATGTTTACTGTATATAAATACATATATTGTACCTATTTATTTATGCATATATAAAAATTATGCATTGTGTATAAACACATATACATATATTTATTTATAGCTTTATATATATAAATTAATATTCAGCAATAAAACATGGATTCACTAGTCCCCAGATTTACCATATGTCCAGTTGTGATGTCTTTTGGCTCTGAGAATTTGTCTATTTGATAAATAAGGATTAAAAACTTTGCTGGAACAGAATCCTGTCTGATAAGTTTAAGAGGCTTCACAGGCTGTGGTTTGGAAACCACTGAAATGAATGCCATGAAGCAAGTCAGGCCAATTTATAAAAAAATGAAGAGCCTTGTCTATTTCATTTGCATTAGATATCTTTGTTGGTTCCAGTCATGAAGAGTACCCTGGAAGAATTATGTTTTAACAAGAACCAGTGTTCAACATTCAGTTTTATCAGGATTTAAACTTTGGAAATATCCCTATAGTTAAAGAAGAAAGTCGGGACCTCACATCCTTCAAGCAGAGCCCTCAAGATAAGATTTAGGCCTTTGGCAGTCAGGCTTGTTCTGGTTAGTAAATGATATAAGTAGCTGAGCTTACTGCTTATTACTGATATAGAAGTTGTTCTCTAGTTAAGCAGAGCTATTACAGTTTCTTTTTATGTTGTGCAAATATTTTAACCGCCTATGCAAGTATGACAGCTAGTTGCTTGAGCAGTACACAATCTCATAGAAATATGTTTGAAATCTTTTTTTCCCCTTCTTGATTCCAAAAGCTTTGAATTCAGAACTGCCAAATGGATTCTCTTTTTTTCTGCAAAGGAGAATTCAGAGCTCTTTATAATCATCCAGGCCCTCTTGACCTATGAGCCTACTCTGAAGAAAACAGCATTTTGAGAAGTAATATGTATTTTTTACTGACCACTCATGTACCTCCCTGTTGTTTTTTGCTGGTTACCCATCACAAACCTAAGCAGATAGTGTACATTTGAAACAAGCAGTCTAGCAATAGGTCAATTCACTGTTTCCAAAGTAACAGAGTATCCCTGTCCTTGTTAAAACATTTTGCCCTCACATTTACTACTGACCAAGAACAAAGCCCAAGATGAAGTAATTTGTTCTGAAATGTCAAGGCAAAGTTGCAGAAATAAAATTTTTCAACAGATAAATTTTAGTAATGTTCACCACTGCTATTTAGGGCTTTCTCACCAATTTAGGACATCACCAATTCATTAAGACTGAGGAACTTCTAGCAAGTGTTTCCCCTATTAGTTTTTAACCTTGGAGAACTGACTATTGCCTTTGGTAACAGTCTGTTATTTCTACTGCTCCTTAAACCTTGGGATGCAAGTGCAGCTCTTTGGATCTGATTGCTCATGTTTCGTTGAAGTTTCCTTGAAGGAACTGAGGTTAGATGGATAGTTTTCCTTCTTTTTCTGAGGTACAAGTTCTACAGGTTACACTTATAAATAGCATAATAAATAGTGCTCCTAATTAAAACAAAAAATATATAAGAATGGTCCTATTACTATACTAAGGAGCTACAGTGTCTAGAGGAAATACTCTGGATTCAAAAGCCACAAAGACAGAGACAAGGTGAATTTAAGCAAGTGATTCAAGACTATTTTAAAATATAGATGAGGAAATTCAGTTTCATTAATCCATGTTTAGAGATTAATAACCCCATATTTGTTAATCCACATTTAAAGAGCTCAGTAATCTGATCAAACTCAATAGTTCTAATTAGCAGCTTCTCTCATTGCCATCCAGAATGGAAATAAATACAGATGACGCACTTAACCACCTCTTAAAATACTGGCATCGTTTTTTTCACTTCTGCAGAAAAGCGCTTTGAGCTTTGTCTTTTTAGGTACATCTTTATCTTCAGCAATACATAATTATCCACAACACTGTAGTATCTGAGCATAAATGCAAATGTTTTCCTACAGTAGAAATAGCTCAGGGGAGAAACAAAGAACTAAATATTTGCTGTGTGTAACTGTCTCATGTTAGCACACTCCTTTGTGATCTTAGAGATGTGCATTTGGATTCCTTTGAAGAGTGGTATGAAGCTTCATTTCCACACTGTAGATGACTATTCTTCTGTGTTTGCAGAATGAGTGGATCTGAACTCTGCAGCAGATCTGAACTATGCAGATCCACTGTCCACTGTGCCAAAGAGAAGCAGTCAGAAGGATTTGGACAGGATGTTGATGAGTGTTTACACTGATGCGTATAATTTCTGTGGCTCAACCCATCTTCCTTGTGCCATTGGCATGAGATGTCCAAGTAGCAACAAATACATATGGACTTGGCAGCCATCCTCATTTCTAAATTGTCAGACATTTAGATTAATCCTGCCTTCACTATGTTGGATTATAAACAGCAGACAAGAAATTTATAACAAAGGCAGCTATGGTCTGCACCAGTAACTGACCAGTATATACTCTGTTCTTCTTCCCAGATCCTGAGAGCTGGGCTAATGGCAGTTTATGATTGATAATTACATCTGTTCTTTCTCTTCTGTCTGCCTGTTCAGCAGAAAGTGTCTTGGCTCTCTGCAAAGACAGGGAGAGCTTACTTTTTACATGCAGCCACACATGTTTTCAAAGGTATCATTTCTCCTACTGGAAGGGTATAACTTTCTGATGAAGTCATTGACATACAACTTGAAATATGATACCATATGGAATCTGTTCTTTAGATTTCACACACTTGTCACAAGAATGACTTGTGACTTTCTGTTAACTTCTGCTTTCAGACTTGTCAGTCTTAAAATAAAGTACCTTTTCATATATATAACATAGTGGTTTCACTACTCTTAACTGATTTAAAATGTCTCTATATTGCATCATTTGAATTATCTATTAGAAACAAAACATGATGTTGTTTGGTCAAGTATGTTCAGATCCTTCTGTTTTACAGTGTAACACTGCAGGCTGATAGGCATTTATCACTTCAAAAGAATCTCTTGTAAATCAGACTGAACACTGAGACCAGCCACCTAATTTATCATCAAGTACAATCAAAGATTACAGTTCATCAAATACCAAGAGCAAAGCTGTTTTCCTATAGGTTTTTTTCATAGCTCTCTTAAATTAAAAGAGGCTTCCTTCACTTTGATAATATGTAAATAATAAATAAAAGTCTCTGCTTATACTTTTCTTACTAGCTTCTGTAACAACCCTGTGGTGATGAAAACAACTATCATCTGCTAACTTGTATAACTGGCATGGTTTTAAGAACTCTGAAGCCCTGCTTCAAGGCATAACTAAATGTCAACAGAGAGGCATACTTCCCACCTACACAAGTAGGCCCGTAAGTTGTGATTGGTGGAATAATTGGAGTATATTTGTTCTCATTAACAAGAATCTCACAGCCTATTTCTATGAATAGATCAGGGGAAAAAAAAAAAAAAAAAAAAACACAAAAAAAAACCCAAAACCACAGTCTAAAAGGTTTAGACACCAAAAGCAGGACACTGTTATGTCTTCATCTGTGGATGAATTTGTTGCCACCTGAAGACTTCTTCTCAGGTGCCATTAAGACCATCCATTGTAATGGATGACCTTAAGGGTTGTAAATTACCTAGTTATTCCATACATGTCTAGAAGTCTAATACCACTAATATGAGGTTGGCCACTGTTGAGGGACCTTGAGTAGGCTCAGCTACCCTTGATATGCCTGATCCTGTTTATTATTTGGAGCATGTGTTCTTGAAGCAAAACACAGCAGCCACTGCCGCTGTCTCTGCAGACAGAAAGACATGAACTAGTGGTACTGCTGCTTTGTTTTCCATAGAGTTATGGTTACCTGCAACATGCAAAGCAGGCTTCACCACTCCTCTTCAGAGGAATTCAAACCTGTATCTTTCAGACCCCAAAGAAGTACACTAACACTTAAACTTACAGGCAGTCAGGCTGGAGAAATGAAAATGGGACATGTTCTTTCTCCCTTGCCTTATGGAAGATACAGGATTGAGGAGAGAAAAATCCCAGGCTACATAAAGACATCACAAGAAGGAATATGAATCAGCAACTAAGATATCAACAGGCAAGAGGCAGGTTTAATGTTTTATTGATGACCACAAATTTTAAGCTACTAAACCCACCTTCCTTTAAAAGAGACTTCTGACCTCAGAACTCTAAAGGACAAAGGTTCTTTCCTCCATGCTGATGTGGGAATTTCATACAGGCTGAATTCACACTCACTGCAGCCTTTTCTTGTTACCAAGCCTAGAAATCCAAATGTTCCATTTGACATGTGTGTGTTTCAGCTCCTAAATCAAGCCATACAAAAAACCCAAGAGCTAAAAAAACCCCTTCACTTAGGTATCTGAATTCTGCAGACTAACAGCCTAAAATATAGGCATCTAATCCTTATCACTTAACACTTTAATGAGTTAGACCATAAATGACTTGCTCAAGATCACACAGCAAGCCTATGCCAGTAACTGAAACCCTATCTTCCCATGCTTGGTCTACTGCTTTACCTGACACTGAGTTTACTTACTAAAAACAACAACAGAGCGTCCACTTATACCAATACATCTGTGCAAAATGGTGGCGTATCACGTTAGATTTATATACATAAGGAAGACTGCAACCATCCTTATTCTGTATCTCTAGTATATGTGACCATGAAGGATGACTTCTTGAAGGGAAAAGAATATCCACTAAATTCCCCATGAACCCTGCTGAGAATAACAATTATTGTGGAGTTTGTGATGAGAATTCCTGACTACAGAAACTGGAATGAAAACACCAAGCTAGTTTCATGAGACAACTAATGTTGTCTTCTTCATGCTCCCCACACGTGCCAGATTTCTCTGTTCTGGATCTTCAAATTTACTATTGTTAGCCAGTAAAGGTAATTTTTTCTGAAGTCTGAGTTCTTGAATAATGATCTAAGAATAAGTTGCTGGCAAGACTGACACAATGATAATGTTCCGGTAGCCAGAATAAACATAAATGAATGAAAGAGCCTCCACCTGAAATGCTCCGTGTCACATGAAACTAGCAGTGTGAAAAGATTCTGCTTTTCATTTCAGCAAATTCCAAAACCCCATGACTTCCTCAGATGATTCAACAAAAAAGTACTAAAGAAGGCAAGGAGGAATACAAGATAAATGTTAGGAATCACGCCTAAAACTTCATCCTTTTCAACACAGCACAGGCATATTTGAGGGAAACCTAAACTAAATGAATGGGGTTTTGCCTGTACTGCTTTAAAAGCACAGTGAACTTGCCTCTCTCTTCTCACTTAGTTTATAGGAAATCTAGGTTTGGGTTTTGCCTTTGCCAGCAGGTTTTCCTGAGAGAATGTTCTAAATAACAAGTTAAAAACTTCTCCACAGTGGCGGGGTGCAATGCACTTTTCTTTACAACTGCTTTTGGAGTTTTTTCACTTTTTGTTCACTTTTATGTCACAATTAAACAGTGACTGAAACAGTCAAAGCCTCCACAGTTCAGGATTTGAACAGGGATTTCAGTTTGCTGCTCCATCAAATACATAAAGCTAAAGCTGTAGTATCTCCCTCCTTACAGGGATGATCTGAACACCACACCTGATACATTGTTTCTCTTTCCTTCCTGTCCTTCCCTGAACACCATTCCACATACATTCACCTGTTCATTCACACAAAATGGAAGAAATGCAGGTGGAAAGCTATGAAGTCCGTGAATTTTCTGTGTCCTGACTGTTAGGGTACTGCCTGACCACATACAGATTTAAGTCTTATGTAGAAGGGGGCTTTGGGGACTTTTCTCAAAATGACACTTATCATTTAGCCTAACTAGAAACTCCTGACTCATGCACAACACTGGGAGTCTATGCCTTCCTTGAAAGTCCTAATGCTTAGCTACTGCAAAAGTCCTTCTTGAGGCACCTTGGTGAATCTAGCTCTGGATATATATTCTATCATGCATCAGTAATTGAAATTCGCAAATATTGCTCATCACCAGATGTGATGAACATTTTGACAAGCGAATTATAATTACTTTACATTTTAGCATAATACTTTTTTGTCCTTTAGAGTATGAAAACACTTGTTTCTCTTCTAATATCCATGTACAGAAAGCCTCAGATGGACATATCTCTTATTAAATTAAATGTTATTGCATAGGGTGTCAGATCAGCAAAGGATAAAGGAAAATTCTTAAGTAATTGCTCCAGTTGTTTTCCTTCCCTCTTGCCTAACTCCAGCCTCTTCTACCAAAATAAGCGATAAAACCTTGTTCATTAATCTTCAGACTAAGTGTTTGGCACAGAAGAGTTATGCCAGAAACGTTTGAGTTTGGAAGCCTTGTCTTTAGTCTTACCTGGGAGTTGCTCTGTGTGTTATTACTCACATATACATGCCCAAGAACACCACTTAATTTTAGCATGTAATAAGAAAATAAACCTCCTGTTTACTTTTGTTCACCACTAATTAGATATAATACTTTCCTCAACATTGGGCAAATCATAATTATATAAAATTAAGGAAATTGAGAGAATGTTCATAAGGAAGGCAAACACAGAATTCAGTGAGTCTTTCCTCTGTCAGGTAAAGAAATTCCATCCATCTACACACCCAAAGCAAATTCTCCTAAAATCGATGGAAAAGCTCCCATTGGTCTCAGTGGCTTCTGGATCAGACCCAGCCTATTCCCATTAAAGTCAGCTCAGGACTTGAGCTAGATCATGATGTAACTGAATTAATTAGCATTAAATTATGAGAAACTACTCTCCATTACTACAAATTACTTGTAAAATAGCCAAGATTTACTAGTTATAATGATTTCAACAGTGTTAGATGAGAGTTTCTTTCCATGAATATTACTAATTACGATAGACCAAGTTCAGGTTTCAGATTCCCATTTCCATCTTACAGTAACAGGCATAAAAAAACTTGGGTGCCACCCCATTGTGTTAGTTACCACCTGCTTGAGTTGGGTAAAATCAAATCAATCATCGTGACTCTTCTCCTGGACTATGAGCTTTATTGTGTTGGACCACCACAAAGATCTTATTCCTTAAGAATTTTACTCAGCCTGAAAGTCCTCTGCTGTGAACTTTTTGGCTGTTTGGATTCAGTGCTCTGATTTAATATATATAAGAGAGCTTCAAGCTGTGAATTTGATGTTAGGTCTGTACTTCTGGCTCAAACCCAACTGTCTACGTTTGGAAATGTATTTGATTTTGGAACACACTTTTCTGGAATGGAATGTCAAGAAAATACATAATCAAGAGGGCATCATAGATAACGAGCTACAAAAACCTGTTTGTCACCCTCCTCCCACAATGGCAAAGAGCCTTCTACAGCTGCTAATTAGAAAATTAGAACACCACAAATGGATTATATTTTACTGGCAGCATAGCGTCTTCCCCCCAGTGTTTTAAAGTACTTTTTGAATTGTTTGCTGTCAGCAAAACAAGTGCACTACCTGCGATCCTATAGACAACAAAGCCCGGCAGCAGGATTTCAGTCAGGTGATGTCACCCAGGTAAAATTGTACTGACAAGCTTTTAATTAAAGTTTTCCCACACATCTTTCTGCTGGTCCCCAGGAGCTATTATTCATTATGTGCCGACTGTCAGCCAATTGTGAGTCGGGAGGGAAGTGTTTTATTTTCAAAGCCCTTGCTGACAGCTAGAGAACACTTTG
The DNA here is from genome assembly GCF_031877795.1 of Strix aluco. NCBI lineage: Eukaryota > Metazoa > Chordata > Aves > Strigiformes > Strigidae > Strix > Strix aluco. The sequence continues at coordinate 69,992,172 of NC_133931.1, read as the reverse complement.
TTATACAATCTGTTTACTTTTTTCACACACACAATCTTGCTAAAGGGGAAATGGTCATGCAGTAGTGTTTACAGTTTATGGCAATAATTAAATGCATCTGGCAGAGCAGTAGCTGAAAGGAGGTCGGTGTGGGTGTGGGTGAAAAGCCATAAAATTCCTCCTATAAACAGTTACTCTCACCTTGCAGAGCCCCTAGCATTTTAAGACAGAGTTTCTTT